>NW_027094394.1:0-107353 GCF_029207755.1 Chamaea fasciata
CAGCCAGGGGCATCCCCAGGGACACCCAGGGCACACCCCGGGACACCTAGAGGACAGCCAGGGCACCCCAGGCACACCCAGGGCACACCCAGGGACACCTAGGGGACAGCCAGGGCACCCCCAAGGACACCGAGGGCACTGAAAGGGCACCGTAGGGACAGCCAGGGCACCCCAAGGACACCTACGGGACACGCAGGGTACCCCCAGGGACAACGAGGGGACAGCCATGGCACCCCTAGGGACAGCCAGGGCACCCCAGGGACACCCAGGGCTCCCCCAGGGACACCTAGGGGCACAGCCAAGGCACCCTAGGGACAGCCAGGGCACCTCCATGGACACCTAGGGGACAGGCAGGGCACCCCCAGTGACACCTAGGGGACAGCCAGGGCACGCCGAGGGACACCTAGGGGACACCCAGGGCACCCCAAGGGACACCAGGGCACCCCCAGGGACACCTAGGGGACAGCCAGGGCACCCTAGGGACAGCCACGGCACCCCCAGGGACACCTAGGGGCACAGCCAGGGCACCCTAGGGACAGCCAGGGCACCCCCAGGGGACACCAAGGGCACAGCCAGGGCACCCTAGGGACAGCCAGGGCACTCCAAGGACAGCTAGGGGACAGCCAGGGCACCCCCAGGGACACCAAGGGCATAGACAGGGCACCCTAGGGGACACCTAGGGCACAGCAAGGGCCCCCCCAGGGACACCCAGCGCACCCCCAGGGACACCTAGGGGACAGCCAGGGGCATCCCCAGGGATACCCAGGGCACTCCCAGGGACACCTAGAGGACAGCCAGGGCACCTCCAGGGACACCTAGGGGACAGGCAGGGCACCCCCAGGGACACCTAGGGGACAGCCAGGGCCCCCCCAGGGACAACTAGGGGACAGCCAGGGCACTCCAGGGAAATCCAGGGCACCCCTAGGGACACCTAGGGGACAGCCAGGGCACCCTAAAGACAGCCAGGGCACCCCCAGGGACACCTAGGGGACAGGCAGGGCACCCCCAGGGACTTCTAGGGGACAGCCAGGGCACCCCCAGGGACACCAGGGCACACCCAGGGCACCCCCAGGGACCCAGAGGGCACCCCCAGGGACACCTAGGGGACAGGCAGGGGCACACACAGGGACACCGAAGGGAAAGCCAGGGCACCCCCAGGGACACCTAGGGGAAGGCAGGACACCCCCAGGGACACCTAGGGGACAGCCAGGGCACCCCCAGGGACACTAACGGGACAGCCAGGGCCCCCCCATGGACACCCAGGGCCCCCTCAGGCACACCTAGGGCACCCCCAGGAACACCTAGGGGACAGCCAGGGCACCCTAGGGACAGCCAGGGCACCCCCAGGGACACCTAGGGGACAGGCATGGCACCCCCAGGGACACCTAGGGGACAGGCAGGGCACCCCCAGGGACACCTAGGGGACAGCCAGGGCCCCCCCAAGGACACCTAGGGGAAAGGCAGGGCACCCCCAGGGACACCGAGGGGACAGTCAGGGCACCCCCAGGGGACACGTAAAGGACAGCCATGGCACCACAGGGACAGCCAGGGCACCCCCAGGGACACCCAGGGCACCCCCAGGGACACCTAGGGGACATCCAGGGCATCCCCAGGGACACCCAGGGCACCCCCAGGGACACCGAGGGCACTGAAAGGGCACCCTAGGGACAGCCAGGGCACCCCCAAAGACACCTACGGGACACGCAGGGTACCCCCAGGGACAACGAGGGGACAGCCATGGCACCCCAAGGGACAGCCAGGGCACCCCAGGGACACCTAGGGCACAGCCAGGGCACCCCAGGGGACACCCAGGGCACACCCAGGGGACACCTAGGGGACAGCCAGGGCATCCCCAGGGACACCCAGGGCACACCCAGGGACACCTAGGGGACAGCCAGGGCACCCCAGGCACACCCAGGGCGCACCCAGGGACACCTAGGGGACAGCCAGGGCACCCTAGGGACACCCAGGGCACCCCCAGGGACACCAAGGGCACAGAGAGGGCACCCTAGGGACACCTAGGGGACAGCCAGGGCATCCCCAGGGACACCCAGGGCACCCCCAGGGGACACCTAGGGGACAGCCAGGGCACCCCCAGGGACACCTAGGGGACAGCCAGGGCACCCAGAGGGACAGCCAGGGCACCCCAGGGACACCTAGGGCACAGCCAGGGCACCCTAGGGACAGCCAGGGCACCTCCAGGGACACCTAGGGGACAGGCAGGTCACCCCCAGGGACACCTAGGGGGACAGCCATGGCACCCCCAGGGACAGCCAGGGCACCCCCAAGGGACACCTACGGGACACGCAGGGTACCCCCAGGGACAACGAGGGGGACAGCCATGGCACCCCCAGGGACAGCCAGGGCACCCCAGGGACACCTAGGGCACAGCCAGGGCACCCTAGGGACAGCCAGGGCACCTCCAGGGACACCTAGGGGATAGGCAGGGCACCCCCAGGGACACCTAGGGGGACAGCCAGGGCACCCCGAGGGACACCTAGGGGGACACCCAGGGCACCCCGAGGGACACCAGGGCACCCCCAGGGACACCTAGGGGACAGCCAGGGCACCCTAGGGGACAGCCAGGGCACCACCAGGGACACCTAGGGCACAGCCAGGGCACCCTAGGGACAGCCAGGGCACCCCCAGGGGACACCAAGGGCACAGCCAGGGCACCCTAGGGACAGCCAGGGCACCCCCAGGGGACACCAAGGGCACAGCCAGGGCACCCTAGGGACAGCCAGGGCACACCAGGGACACCAAGGGCACAGACAGGGCACCCTAGGGACACCAAGGGGACAGCCAGGGCACCCCCAGGGACACCTAGGGGACAGCCAGGGCACCCCGAGGGATACCAGGGCACCCCCAGGGACACCTAGGGGACAGCCAGGGCACCCTAGGACAGCCAGGGCACCCCCAGGGACACCAAGGGCACAGAGAGGGCACCCTAGGGACACCTAGGGGACAGCCAGGGCATCCCCAGGGGACACCCAGGGCACCCCAGGGACACCTAGGGGACAGCCAGGGCACCCCGAGGGACACCAGGGCACCCCCAGGGACACCTAGGGGACAGCCAGGGCAGCCAGGGACACTCAGGGCACCCCCAGGGACACCTAGGAGACCTCCAGGGAACCCCAGGGACACGTACGGGACAGCCAGGGAACCCCACTGACACCCTGTGCACCCCCAGGGACACGCAGGGCCCCACCAGGGACATCTAGGGGACAGCCAGGGAACCCCAGGGACACCCTGGGCACCCCCAGGGACACCTAGGGGACAGCCAGGGGAACCCGAGGGACAGCCAGGGCACCCCCAGGGACACCTAGGGGACAGGCAGGGCACCCCCAGGACACCTAGGGGACAGCCAGGGCACCCCCAGGGACACCAGGGCACACCCAGGGCACCCCAGGGACCCACAGTGCACCCCCAGGGGACACCAAGGGACAGCCAGGGCACCCCAGGGACACCCAGGGCACCCCCAGGGACACCTAGGGGACAGGGAGGGCACTCCAGGGACACTCTGGGCACCCACAGGGACACCATGGGGACAGCCAGAGCACCCCAGGAACACCCAGGGCTCCCCCAGGGACACCTAGGGGACAGGCATGGCACCCCCAGGGACACCTAGGAGACAGGCAGGGCACCCCCAGGGACACCTAGGAGACAGGCAGGGCACCCCCAGGGACACCGAGGGGACAGCCAGGGCACCCCCAGGGACACGTAGAGGACAGCCATGGCACCCCAGGGACAGACAGGGCACCCCAGGGACACCCAGGGCACCCCCAGGGACACTACGGGACAGCAAGGGCACCCCCAGGGACACGTAGGGGAAAGCAGGGCACCCCAGGGACACCCTGGGCACCCCCAGGGACACCGAGGGGACAGCCAGGGCACCCAGGGACACCTAGGGGGACAGCCAGGGCACACTAGGGACAGCCAGGGCACCCCCTGGGCCACCTATGGAACAGCCAGGGCACCCCAGGGACACGTACGGAAAGCCAGGGCACACCAGGGACACCTAGGGCACCCCCCAGGGACACCTAGGGGACAGCCAGGGGCATCCCCAGGGACACCCAGGGCACACCCCGCTAGGGGACAGCCAGGGCACCCCAGGCACACCCAGGGCACACCCAGGGACACCTAGGGGACAGCCAGGGCACCCCCAAGGACACCGAGGGCACTGAAACGGGCACTGTAGGGACAGCCAGGGCACCCCCAAGGACACCTACGGGACACGCAGGGTACCCCCAGGGACAACGAGGGGGACAGCCATGGCACCCCTAGGGACAGCCAGGGCACCCCAGGGACACCCAGGGCTCCCCCAGGGACACCTAGGGCACAGCCAAGGCACCCTAGGGACAGCCAGGGCACCTCCATGGACACCTAGGGGACAGGCAGGGCACCCCCCAGTGACACCTAGGGACAGCCAGGGCACGCCGAGGGACACCAAGGGGACACCCAGGGCACCCCAAGGGACACCAGGGCACCCCCAGGGACACCTAGGGGACAGCCAGGGCACCCTAGGGACAGCCACGGCACCCCCAGGGACACCTAGGGCACAGCCAGGGGCACCCTAGGGACAGCCAGGGCACCCCCAGGGACACCAAGGGCACAGCCAGGGCACCCTAGGGACAGCCAGGGCACTCCCAAGGACAGCTAGGGGACAGCCAGGGAACCCCCAGGGACACCAAGGGCATAGACAGGGCACCCTAGGGACACCTAGGGCACAGCAAGGGCCCCCCCAGGGACACCCAGCGCACCCCCAGGGACACCTAGGGGACAGCCAGGGCACTCCCAGGACACCTAGAGGACAGCCAGGGCACCCCCATGGGACACCTAGGGGACAGGCAGGGCACCCCCAGGGACACCTAGGGGACAGCCAGGGCCCCCCCCAGGGACAACTAGGGGACAGCAAGGGCACTCCAGGGAAATCCAGGGCACCCCCAGGGACACCTAGGGGACAGCCAGGGCACCCTAAAGACAGCCAGGGCACCCCCAGGGACACCTAGGGGACAGGCAGGGCACCCCCAGGGACACCTAGGGGAAAGCCAGGGCACCCTAGAGGAAAGCCAGGGCACCCCGAGGGACACCAGGGCACCGCCAGGGACACCTAGGGGACAGCCAGGGCACCCTAGGGGACAGCCAGGGCACCACCAGGGACACCTAGGGCACAGCCAGGGCACCCTAGGGGACAGCCAGGGCACCTCCAGGGACAACGAGGGGACAGCCATGGCACCCCAAGGGACAGCCAGGGCACCCCAGGGACACCTAGGGCACAGCCAGGGCACCCCAGGGACACCCAGGGCACACCCAGGGACACCTAGGGGACAGCCAGGGCATCCCCAGGGACACCCAGGGCACACCCAGGGGACACCTAGGGGACAGCCAGGGCACCCCAGGCACACCCAGGGCGCACCCAGGGACACCTAGGGGACAGCCAGGGCACCCTAGGGACACCCAGGGCACCCCCAGGGACACCAAGGGCACAGAGAGGGCACCCTAGGGACACCTAGGGGACAGCCAGGGCATCCCCAGGGACACCCAGGGCACCCCCAGGGACACCTAGGGGACAGCCAGGGCACCCCCAGGGACACCTAGGGGACAGCCAGGGCACCCAGAGGGACAGCCAGGGCACCCCAGGGACACCTAGGGCACAGCCAGGGCCCAGGGACACCTAGGGCACAGCCAGGGCACCCTAGGGACAGCCAGGGTACCTCCAGGGACACCTAGGGGACAGGCCAGGTCACCCCCAGGGACACCTAGGGGACAGCCATGGCACCCCCAGGGACAGCCCAGGGCACCCCCAAGGACACCTACGGGACACGCAGGGTACCCCCAGGGACAACGAGGGGACAGCCATGGCACCCCCAGGGACAGCCAGGGCACCCCAGGGACACCTAGGGCACAGCCAGGGCACCCTAGGGACAGCCAGGGCACCTCCAGGGACACCTAGGGGATAGGCAGGGCACCCCCAGGGACACCTAGGGGACAGCCAGGGCACCCCGAGGGACACCTAGGGGACACCCAGGGCACCCCGAGGGACACCAGGGCACCCCCAGGGACACCTAGGGGACAGCCAGGGCACCCTAGGGGACAGCCAGGGCACCACCAGGGGACACCTAGGGCACAGCCAGGGCACCCTAGGGACAGCCAGGGCACCCCAGGGGACACCAAGGGCACAGCCAGGGCACCCTAGGGACAGCCAGGGCACCCCCAGGGACACCAAGGGCACAGCCAGGGCACCCTAGGGACAGCCAGGGCACACCAGGGACACCAAGGGCACAGACAGGGCACCCTAGGGACACCAAGGGGACAGCCAGGGCACCCCCAGGGACACCTAGGGGACAGCCAGGGCACCCCGAGGGATACCAGGGCACCCCCAGGGACACCTAGGGGACAGCCAGGGCACCCTAGGGACAGCCAGGGCACCCCCAGGGACACCAAGGGCACAGAGAGGGCACCCTAGGGACACCTAGGGGACAGCCAGGGCATCCCCAGGGACACCCAGGGCACCCCCAGGGACACCTAGGGGACAGCCAGGGCACCCCGAGGGACACCAGGGCACCCCCAGGGACACCTAGGGGACAGCCAGGGCAGCCCAGGGACACTCAGGGCACCCCCAGGGACACCTAGGAGACCTCCAGGGAACCCCAGGGACAAGTACGGGACAGCCAGGGAACCCCACTGACACCCTGTGCACCCCCAGGGACACGCAGGGCCCCTACCAGGGACATCTAGGGGACAGCCAGGGAACCCCAGGGACACCCTGGGCACCCCCAGGGACACCTAGGGGACAGCCAGGGAACCCGATGGACAGCCAGGGCACCCCCAGGGACACCTAGGGGACAGGCAGGGCACCCCCAGGGACACCTAGGGACAGCCAGGGCACCCCCAGGGAAACCAGGGCACACCCAGGGCACCCCAGGGACCCACAGTGCACCCCCAGGGGACACCAAGGGGACAGCCAGGGCACCCCAGGGACACCTAGGGCACCCCCAGGAACACCTAGGGGACAGGCCAGGGCACCCTAGGGACAGCCAGGGCACCCCCCAGGGACACCTAGGGGACAGGCATGGCACCCCCAGGGACACCTAGGGGACAGGCAGGGCACCCCCAGGGACACCTAGGGGACAGCCAGGGCCCCCCCAAGGACACCTAGGGGAAAGGCAGGGCACCCCCAGGGACACCGAGGGGACAGTCAGGGCACCCCCAGGGGACACGTAAAGGACAGCCATGGCACCACAGGACAGCCAGGGCACCCCCAGGGACACCCAGGGCACCCCCAGGGACACCTAGGGGACATCCAGGGCATCCCAGGGACACCCAGGGCACACCCAGGGACACCTAGGGGACAGCCAGGGCACCCCAGGCACACCCAAAGCACACCCAGGGACACCTAGGGGACAGCCAGGGCACCCCCCAGGGACACCGAGGGCACTGAAAGGGCACCCTAGGGACAGCAGGGCACCCCCAAAGACACCTACGGACACGCAGGGTACCCCCAGGGACAACGAGGGGACAGCCATGGCACCCCAAGGGACAGCCAGGGCACGCCCAGGGACACCTAGGGGCACAGCCAGGGCACCCCAGGGACACCCAGGGCACACCCCAGGGACACCTAGGGGGACAGCCAGGGCATCCCCAGGGACACCCAGGGCACACCCAGGGACACCTAGGGGACAGCCAGGCACCCCAGGCACACCCAGGGGCCACCCAGGGACACCTAGGGGACAGCCAGGGCACCCTAGGGACACCCAGGGCACCCCCAGGGACACCAAGGGCACAGAGAGGGCACCCTAGGGACACCTAGGGGACAGCCAGGGCATCCCCAGGGACACCCAGGGCACCCCCAGGGACACCTAGGGGACAGCCAGGGCACCCCCAGGGACACCTAGGGGACAGCCGGGCACCCAGAGGGACAGCCAGGGCACCCCAGGGACACCTAGGGCACAGCCAGGGCACCCTAGGACAGCCAGGGCACCTCCAGGGACACCTTGGGGACAGGCAGGTCACCCCCAGGGACACCTAGGGGACAGCCATGGCACCCCCAGGGACAGCCAGGGCACCCCCAAGGACACCTACGGGACACGCAGGGTACCCCCAGGGACAACGAGGGGACAGCCATGGCACCCCCAGGGACAGCCAGGGCACCCCAGGGACACCTAGGGCACAGCCAGGGCACCCTAGGGACAGCCAGGGCACCTCCAGGGACACCTAGGGGATAGGCAGGGCACCCCCAGGGGACACCTAGGGACAGCCAGGGCACCCCGAGGGACACCTAGGGGGACACCCAGGGCACCCCGAGGGACACCAGGGCACCCCCAGGGACACCTAGGGGACAGCCAGGGCACCCTAGGGGACAGCCAGGGCACCACCAGGGAAACCTAGGGCACAGCCAGGGCACCCTAGGGACAGCCAGGGCACCCCCAGGGACGCCAAGGGCACAGCCAGGGGCACCCTAGGACAGCCAGGGCACCCCCAGGGACACCAAGGGCACAGCCAGGGCACCCTAGGGACAGCCAGGGCAACCCAGGGACACCAAGGGCACAGACAGGGCACCCTAGGGACACCAAGGGGACAGCCAGGGCACCCCCAGGGACACCTAGGGGACAGCCAGGGCACCCCGAGGGATACCAGGGCACCCCCAGGGACACCTAGGGGACAGCCAGGGCACCCTAGGGACAGCCAGGGCACCCCCAGGGACACCAAGGGCACAGAGAGGGCACCCTAGGGACACCTAGGGGGACAGCCAGGGCATCCCCAGGGACACCCAGGGCACCCCCAGGACACCTAGGGGACAGCCAGGGCACCCGAGGGACACCAGGGCACCCCCAGGGACACCTAGGGGACAGCCAGGGCAGCCCAGGGACACTCAGGGCACCCCCAGGGACACCTAGGAGACCTCCAGGGAACCCAGGGACACGTACGGGACAGCCAGGGAACCCCACTGACACCCTGTGCACCCCCAGGGACACGCAGGGCCCACCAGGGACATCTAGGGGACAGCCAGGGAACCCCAGGGACACCCTGGGCACCCCCAGGGACACCTAGGGGACAGCCAGGGAACCCGAGGACAGCCAGGGCACCCCCAGGGACACTAGGGGACAGGCAGGGCACCCCCAGGGACACCTAGGGGACAGCCAGGGCACCCCCAGGGACACCAGGGCACACCCAGGGCACCCCAGGACCCACAGTGCACCCCCAGGGACACCAAGGGGGACAGCCAGGGCACCCCAGGGGACACCCAGGGCACCCCCAGGGACACTAGGGGACAGGGAGGGCACTCCCAGGGACACTCTGGGCACCCACAGGGACACCATGGGGACAGCCAGAGCACCCCAGGAACACCCAGGGCTCCCCCAGGGACACCTAGGGGACAGCCAGGGAACCCTAGGGACAGCCAGGGCACCCCCAGGGACACCTAGAGGACAGCCAGGGCACCCCAGGGACACATAGGAGACAGGCAGGGCACCCCCAGGGACACCGAGGGGACAGCCAGGGCACCCCCAGGGACACGTAGAGGACAGCCATGGCACCCCACGGACAGACAGGGCACCCCCAGGGACACCCAGGGCACCCCCAGGGACACCTACGGGACAGCAAGGGCACCCCCAGGGACACGTAGGGGAAAGCCAGGGCACCCCAGGGACACCTGGGCACCCCCAGGGACACTGAGGGGACAGCCAGGGCACCCCAGGACACCTAGGGGACAGCCAGGGCACACTAGGGACAGCCAGGGCACCCCCTGGGCCACCTATGGAACAGCCAGGGCACCCCAGGGACACGTACGGGAAAGCCAGGGCACACCAGGGACACCTAGGGCACCCCCAGGGGACACCTAGGGGACAGCCAGGGCATCCCCAGGGACACCCAGGGCACACCCCGGGACACCTAGGGGACAGCCAGGGCACCCCAGGCACACCCAGGGCACACCCCAGGGACACCTAGGGGACAGCCAGGGCACCCCCAAGGGACACCGAGGGCACTGAAAGGGCACCGTAGGGACAGCCAGGGCACCCCCAAGGACACCTACGGGACACGCAGGGTACCCCAGGGACAACGAGGGGACAGCCATGGCACCCCTAGGGACAGCCAGGGCACCCCAGGGACACCCAGGGCTCCCCCAGGGACACCTAGGGCACAGCCAAGGCACCCTAGGGACAGCCAGGGCACCTCCATGGACACCTAGGGGACCAGGCAGGGCACCCCCAGTGACACCTAGGGACAGCCAGGGCACGCCGAGGGACACCAAGGGGACACCCAGGGCACCCCAAGGGACACCAGGGCACCCCCAGGGACACCTAGGGGACAGCCAGGGCACCCTAGGGACAGCCACGGCACCCCCAGGGACACCTAGGGCACAGCCAGGGCACCCTAGGGACAGCCAGGGCACCCCCAGGGACACCAAGGGCACAGCCAGGGCACCCTAGGGACAGCCAGGGCACTCCCAAGGACAGCTAGGGGACAGCCAGGGAACCCCAGGGGACACCAAGGGCATAGACAGGGCACCCTAGGGACACCTAGGGCACAGCAAGGGCCCCCCCAGGGACACCCAGCGCACCCCCAGGGACACCTAGGGGACAGCCAGGGCATCCCCAGGGATACCCAGGGCACTCCCAGGGACACCTAGAGGACAGCCAGGGCACCCCCAGGGACACCTAGGGGACAGGCAGGGCACCCCCAGGGACACCTAGGGGACAGCCAGGGCCCCCCCAGGGACAACTAGGGGACAGCAAGGGCACTCCAGGGAAATCCAGGGCACCCCCAGGGACACCTAGGGGACAGCCAGGGCACCCTAAAGACAGCCAGGGCACCCCCAGGGACACCTAGGGGGACAGGCAGGGGCACCCCCAGGGACACCTAGGGGAAAGCCAGGGCACCCTAGAGGAAAGCCAGGGCACCCCGAGGGACACCAGGGCACCGCCAGGGACACCTAGGGGACAGCCAGGGCACCCTAGGGGACAGCCCAGGGCACCACCAGGGACACCTAGGGCACAGCCAGGGCACCCTAGGGACAGCCAGGGCACCCCCAGGGACACCAAGGGCACAGCCAGGGCACCCTAGGGACAGGCCAGGGCACCCCCAGGGGACACCAAGGGCACAGCCAGGGCACCCTAGGGACAGCCAGGGCACACCAGGGACACCAAGGGCACAGACAGGGCACCCTAGGGACACCAAGGGACAGCCAGGGCACCCCCAGGGACACCTAGGGGACAGCCAGGGCACCCCGAGGGATACCAGGGCACCCCCAGGGACACCTAGGGGACAGCCAGGGCACCCTAGGGACAGCCAGGGCACCCCCAGGGACACCAAGGGCACAGAGAGGGCACCCTAGGGACACCTAGGGGACAGCCAGGGCATCCCCAGGGACACCCAGGGCACCCCCAGGGACACCTAGGGGACAGCCAGGCACCCCGAGGGACACCAGGGCACCCCCAGGGACACCTAGGGGACAAGCCAGGGCAGCCCAGGGACACTCAGGGCACCCCCAGGGACACCTAGGAGACCTCCAGGGAACCCCAGGGACACGTACGGGACAGCCAGGGAACCCCACTGACACCCTGTGCACCCCCAGGGACACGCAGGGCCCCACCAGGGACATCTAGGGGACAGCCAGGGAACCCCAGGGACACACTGGGCACCCCCAGGGACACCTAGGGGACAGCCAGGGAACCCGAGGGACAGCCAGGGCACCCCCAGGGACACCTAGGGGACAGGCAGGGCACCCCCAGGGACACCTAGGGGACAGCCAGGGCACCCCCAGGGACACCAGGGCACACCCAGGGCACCCCAGGGACCCACAGTGCACCCCCAGGGACACCAAGGGGACAGCCAGGGCACCCCAGGGACACCCAGGGCACCCCCAGGGACACCTAGGGGACAGGGAGGGCACTCCCAGGGACACTCTGGGCACCCACAGGGACACCATGGGGACAGCCAGAGCACCCCAGGAACACCCAGGGCTCCCCCAGGGACACCTAGGGGACAGCCAGGGAACCCTAGGGACAGCCAGGGCACCCCCAGGACACCTAGGGGACAGGCATGGCACCCCCAGGGACACCTAGGAGACAGGCAGGGCACCCCCAGGGACACCGAGGGGACAGCCAGGGCACCCCCAGGGACACGTAGAGGACAGCCATGGCACCCCAGGGACAGACAGGGCACCCCCAGGGACACCCAGGGCACCCCCAGGGACACCTACGGGACAGCAAGGGCACCCCCAGGGACACGTAGGGGAAAGCCAGGGCACCCCAGGGACACCCTGGGCACCCCCAGGGACACCGAGGGGACAGCCAGGGCACCCCAGGGACACCTAGGGGACAGCCAGGGCACACTAGGGACAGCCAGGGCAACCCCTGGGCCACCTATGGAACAGCCAGGGCACCCCAGGGACACGTACGGGAAAGCCAGGGCACACCAGGGACACCTAGGGCACCCCGAGGGACACCTAGGGGACAGCCAGGGCATCCCCAGGGACACCCAGGGCACACCCCGGGACACCTAGGGGACAGCCAGGGCACCCCAGGCACACCCAGGGCACACCCAGGGACACCTAGGGGACAGCCAGGGCACCCCCAAGGACACCGAGGGCACTGAAAGGGCACCGTAGGGACAGCCAGGGCACCCCCAAGGACACCTACGGGACACGCAGGGTACCCCCAGGGACAACGAGGGGACAGCCATGGCACCCCTAGGGACAGCCAGGGCACCCAGGGACACCCAGGGCTCCCCCAGGGACACCTAGGGCACAGGCAAGGCACCCTAAGGACAGCCAGGGCACCTCCATGGACACCTAGGGGACAGGCAGGGCACCCCCAGTGACACCTAGGGGACAGCCAGGGCACGCCGAGGGACACCTAGGGGACACCCAGGGCACCCCAAGGGACACCAGGGCACCCCCAGGGACACCTAGGGGACAGCCAGGGCACCCTAGGGACAGCCACGGCACCCCCAGGGACACCTAGGGCACAGCCAGGGCACCCTAGGGACAGCCAGGGCACCCCCAGGGACACCAAGGGCACAGCCAGGGCACCCTAGGGACAGCCAGGGCACTCCCAAGGACAGCTAGGGGACAGCCAGGGCACCCCCAGGGACACCAAGGGCATAGACAGGGCACCCTAGGGACACCTAGGGCACAGCAAGGGCCCCCCCAGGGACACCCAGCGCACCCCCAGGGACACCTAGGGGACAGCCAGGGCATCCCCAGGATACCCAGGGCACTCCCAGGGACACCTAGAGGACAGCCAGGGCACCCCCAGGGACACCTAGGGGACAGGCAGGGCACCCCCAGGGACACCTAGGGGACAGCCAGGGCCCCCCAGGGACAACTAGGGGACAGCCAGGGCACTCCAGGGAAATCCAGGGCACCCCCAGGGACACCTAGGGGACAGCCAGGGCACCCTAAAGACAGCCAGGGCACCCCCCAGGGACACCTAGGGGACAGGCAGGGCACCCCCAGGGACACCTAGGGGAAAGCCAGGGCACCCTAGGGGACAGCCAGGGCACCCCGAGGGACACCAGGGCACCGCCAGGGACATCTAGGGGACAGCCACGGCACCCTAGGGGACAGCCAGGGCACCACCAGGGACACCTAGGGCACAGCCAGGGCACCCTAGGGACAGCCAGGGCACCCCCAGGGACACCAAGGGCACAGCCAGGGCACCCTAGGGACAGCCAGGGCACCCCCAGGGACACCAAGGGCAACAGCCAGGGCACCCTAGGGACAGCCAGGGCACACCAGGGACACCAAGGGCACAGACAGGGCACCCTAGGGACACCAAGGGGACAGCCAGGGCACCCCCAGGGGACACCTAGGGGACAGCCAGGGCACCCCGAGGGATACCAGGGCACCCCCAGGGACACCTAGGGACAGCCAGGGCACCCTAGGGACAGCCAGGCACCCCCAGGGACACCAAGGGCACAGAGAGGGCACCCTAGGGACACCTAGGGGACAGCCAGGGCATCCCCAGGGACACCCAGGGCACCCCCAGGGACACCTAGGGGACAGCCAGGGCACCCCGAGGGACACCAGGGCACCCCCAGGGACACCTAGGGGACAGCCAGGGCAGCCCAGGGACACTCAGGGCACCCCCAGGGACACCTAGGAGACCTCCAGGGAACCCCAGGGACACGTACGGGACAGCCAGGGAACCCCACTGACACCCTGTGCACCCCCAGGGACACGCAGGGCCCCCCAGGGACACCTAGGGGACAGCCAGGGAACCCCAGGGACACCCTGGGCACCCCCCAGGGACACCTAGGGGACAGCCAGGGCACCCCGAGGGACACCAGGGCACCCCCAGGGACACCTAGGGGACAGCCAGGGCAGCCCAGGGACACTCAGGGCACCCCCAGGGACACCTAGGGGACCTCCAGGGAACTCCAGGGACACGTACGGGACAGCCAGGGAACCCCACTGACACTTTGTGCACCCCCAGGGACACACAGGGCCCCCCCAGGGACACCTAGGGGGACAGCCAGGGAACCCCAGGGACACCCTGGGCACCCCCAGGCACACCTAGGGGACAGCCAGGGAACCCGAGGGACAGCCAGGGCACCCCCAGGGACACCTAGGGGACAGCCAGTGCACCCCCAGGGACACCAGGGCACACCCAGGGCACCCCAGGGACCCACAGGGCACCCCCAGGGACACCGAGGGGACAAGAAGGGCACGCACAGGGACACCGAGGGGAAAGCCAGGCACCCCCAGGGACACCTAGGGGACAGCAAGGGCACCCTAGGGACAGCCAGGGCACCCTAGGGACAGCCACGGCACCCCCAGGGACACCTAGGGCACAGCCAGGGCACCCTAGGGACCGCCAGGGCACCCCCAGGGACACCAAGGGCACAGCCAGGGCACCCTAGAGACAGCCAGGGCACCCCCAGAGGACACCAAGGGCACAGCCAGGGCACCCTAGGGGACAGCCAGGGCACCCCCAAGGACAGCTAGGGGACAGCCAGGGCACCCCCAGGGACACCAAGGACGCAGACAGGGCACCCTAGGGGACACCAAGGGGACAGCCAGGGCACCCCCAGGGACACCCAGGGCACCCCCAGGGACATCTAGGAGACAGCCAGGGCACCCCGAGGGACACCAGGGCACCCCCAGGGATACCTAGGGGACAGCCAGGGCACCCTAGGGACACCCAGGGCACCCTCAGGGACACCTAGGGGACAGGCCGGGCACCCCCAGAGACCCCTAGGGGACAGCCAGGACCCCCAGGGACACCATGGGCACCCCCAGGGACACCTAGGGGACAGCCAGGGCACCCCCAGGGACACCTAGGGGACAGGTAGGGCACCCCCAGAGGACCCCTAGGGGACAGCCAGGGCCCCCCCAGGGACACCAAGGGCACCCCCAGGGACACCTAGGGGACAGGCAGGGGCACAACCCAGGGACACCTAGGGGACAGCCAGGGCACTCCAGAGACAGCCAGGGCACCCCCAGGGACGCCTAGGGGACAGCCAGGGCACCCGAGGGACAGCCAGAGCACCCCCAGGGACACCAAGGGCACAGCCAGGGCACCCTAGGGACCGCCAGGGCACCCCCAGGGACACCCAGGGCACCCCAAGGGACACGAAGGGGACAGCCAGGGCACCCCAGGGACACCTAGGGGACAGGCAGGGCACCCCCAGGGACACCCAGGGCACCCCCAACGACACCTAGGGGACAGGCAGGGCACCCCCAGGGACACCTAGGGAAAGCCAGGGCACCCGAGGGACACTTAGGGGAAGGCAGGACACCCCCCAGGGACACCTAGGTTACAGCCATGGCACCCCAGGGACACCCAGGGCACCCTCAGGGACACCTAGGGGACAGGTCGGGCACCCCCAGAGACCCCTAGGGGACAGCCAGGGCCCCCCCAGGGACACCAAGGGCACCCCCAGGGACACCTAGGGGACAGCCAGGGCACACCCAGGGACACCTAGGGGACAGCCAGGGCACTCCAGAGACAGCCAGGGCACCCCCAGGGACACCTAGGGGACAGCCAGGGCATCCCCAGGGATACCCAGGGCACTCCCAGGGACACCTAGAGGACAGGCAGGGTACCCCAAGGGACACCTAGGGGACAGGCAGGGCACCCCCAGGGACACCTAGGGGACAGCCAGGGCCCCCCCAGGGACAACTAGGGGACAGCCAGGGCACTCCAGGGAAACCCAGGGCACCCCCAGGGACACCTAGGGGACAGCCAGGGCACCCTAAAGACAGCCAGGGCACCCCCAGGGACACCTAGGGGACAGCCAGGGAACCCCCAGGGACACCGAGGGGAAAGCCAGGGCACCCCCAGGGACACCTAGGGGAAGGCAGGACACCCCCAGGGACACCTAGGGGACAGCCAGGGCACCCCCAGGGACATTTAGGGGACAGCCAGGGCACTCCAGGGACACCCAGGGCACCCCCAGGGACACCTAGGGGACAGGCCGGGCACCCCCAGGGACACCAAGGGGACAGGCAGGGCACCCCCAGGGGCACTGACGGGACAGCCAGGGCACCCCCAGAGACCCCTAGGGGACAACCAGGGCACCTACAGGGACACTCTGGGCACCCCTAGGGACACGAAGGGGACAGCAAGGGTAACCCCAGGGACACCCAGGGCACCCCCAGGGACACCTAGGGGACAGGCAGGGCACTGCCAGGGACGCCCAGGGCACCCCCAACGACACCTAGGGCACAGGCAGGTCACCCCCAGGGACACTGACGGGACAGCCAGGGCACCCCCAGGGACACCTAGGGGACAGCCAGGGCACCCCAGGGACACGCAGGGCACCCCCACGGACACCTAGGGGACAGCCAGGGCACCCCCAGGGACACCTAGGTGACAGGCAGGGCACCCCAAAGACCCCTAGGGGACAGCCAGGGCCCCGCCAGGGACACTTAGGGCACCCCCAGGGACACCTAGGGAACAGCCAGGGCATCCCCAGGGACACCCAGGGCACCCCCAGGGACACCTAGAGGACAGCCAGGGCACCCCCAGGGACACCTAGGGGACAGCCAGGGCCCCCCCAGGGACACCTAGGGGACAGCCAGGGCAATCCAGGGACAGCCAGGGCACACCCAGGGACACCTAGGGGACAGCCAGGGGACCCCAGGGACAGCCAGGGCCCCCCCAGGGACACCAAGGGGACCTCCAGGGCACCCCCAGAGACACCCAGGGCACCCCCAGGGCAACGACGGGGACAGCCAGGGCACACCAGGGACAGCGAGGGCACCCCCAAGACACGAAGGGGACAGCCAGGGCACCCCCAGGGACACCTAGGGGACAGCCAGGGCAACCCCTGGGCACCCCAGGGACAATCAGGGCACCCACAGGGACACAGACGGGACAGCCAGGGCACTCCAGGGACAGCCAGGGCACCCCCAGGGACACCTAGGGCACCCCCAGGGCGCCCTAGGGACAGCCAAGGCACCCCCAGGGACACCCAGGGCACACCCAGGGACACCTAGGGGACAGCCAGGGCACCCCAGGGACAGCCAGGGCACCCCCAGGGACACCAAGGGGACCTCCAGGGCACCCCCAGGGACACCCAGGGCACCCCCAGGGCCACCAAAGGGACAGCCAGGGCACCCCAGGGACAGCGAGGGCACCCCCAGGGACACCTAGGGGACAGCCAGGGCCCCCCCAGGGACACCTAGGGGACAGCCAGGGCACCTCAGGGACAGCCAGGGCCCCCCCAGGGACACTTAGGGGACAGCCAGGGAACCCCAGGGACACCCTGGGCACCCCCAGGGACACCTAGGGGACAGCCAGGGAACCCGAGCGACAGCCAGGGCACCCCCAGGGACACCTAGGGGACAGGCAGGGCACCCCCAGGGACTTCTAGGGGACAGCCAGGGCACCCCCAGGGACCCAGAGGGCACCCCCAGGGACACCTAGGGGACAGGCAGGGCACACACAGGGACACCGAAGGGAAAGCCAGGGCACCCCCAGGGACACCTAGGGGAAGGCAGGACACCCCCAGGGACACCTAGGGGACAGCCAGGGCACCCCCAGGGACACTAACGAGACAGCCAGGGCGCCCCAGGGACACCTAGGGGACAGGCACGGCACCCCCAGAGACCCCTAGGGGACAGCCAGGGCCCCCCCATGGACACCCAGGGCCCCCTCAGGCACACCTAGGGCACCCCCAGGAACACCTAGGGGACAGCCAGGGCACCCTAGGGACAGCCAGGGCACCCCCAGGGACACCTAGGGGACAGGCATGGCACCCCCAGGGACACCTAGGAGACAGGCAGGGCACCCCCAGGGACACCTAGGGGACAGCCAGGGCCCCCCCAAGGACACCTAGGGGAAAGGCAGGGCACCCCCAGGGACACCGAGGGGACAGCCAGGGCACCCCCAGGGACACGTAAAGGACAGCCATGGCACCACAGGGACAGCCAGGGCACCCCCAGGGACACCCAGGGCACCCCCAGAGACACCTAGGGGACATCCAGGGCATCCCCAGGGACACCCAGGGCACACCCAGGGACACCTAGGGGACAGCCAGGGCACCCCAGGCACACCCAAAGCACACCCAGGGACACCTAGGGGACAGCCAGGGCACCCTAGGGACAGCCAGGGCACCCCCAGGGACACCAAGGGCACAGACAAGGCACCCTAGGGACACCTATGGGACAGCCAGGGCATCCCCAGGGACACCCAGGGCACCCCCAGGGACACCTAGGGGACAGCCAGGGCACTCCGAGGGTCACCAGGGCACCCCCAGGGACACCTAGGGGACAGCCATGGCAGCCCAGGGACACTCAGGGCACCCCCAGGGACACCTAGGGGACCTCCCGGGAACCCCAGGGACACGTACAGGACAGCCAGGGAACCCCACTGACACCCTGTGCACCCCCAGGGACACCCAGTGCCCCCCCAGGGACACCTAGGGGACAGCCAGGGAACCCCAGGGACACCCAGGGCACCCCCAGGGACACCTAGGGGACAGCCAGGGCACCCCCAGGGACACCCAGGGCACCCCCAGAGACCACTAGGGGACAGCCAGGGCACTCCCAGGGACACTCTGGGCACCCACAGGGACACCTTGGGGACAGCCAGGGCACCCCAGGTACACCCAGGGCACCCCCAGGGACACCTAGGGGACAGGCAGGGCACCCCAAGGGACACCCAGGGCACCCCCATCGACACCTAGGGGACAGGCAGGGCACCTCCATGGACACCTAGGGGACAGGCAGGGCACCCCCAGAGACACCTAGGGGACAGCCAGGGCACGCCGAGGGACACCTAGGGGACACCCAGGGCACCCCAAGGGACACCAGGGCACCCCCAGGGACACCTAGGGGACAGCCAGGGCACCCCGAGGGACACCAGGGCACCTCCAGGGACCACTAGGGGACAGGCAGGGCACCCCCAGGGACACCTAGGGGACAGCCAGGGCACCCCGAGGGACAGCCAGGGCACCCCAGGGACACCTAGGGCACAGCCAGGGCACCCTAGGGACAGCCAGGGCACCTCCAGGGACACCTAGGGGACAGGCAGGGCACCCCCAGGGACAGCTAGGGGACAGCCATGGCACCCCCAGGGACAGCCAGGGCACCCCCAAGGACACCTACGGGACACGCAGGGTACCCCCAGGGACAACGAGGGGACAGCCATGGCACCCCCAGGGACAGCCAGGGCACCCCAGGGACACCTAGGGCACAGCCAGGGCACCCTAGGGACAGCCAGGGCACCTCCAGGGACACCTAGGGGATAGGCAGGGCACCCCCAGAGACACCTAGGGGACAGCCAGGGCACCCCGAGGGACACCTAGGGGACACCCAGGGCACCCCGAGGGACACCAGGGCACCCCCAGGGACACCTAGGGGACAGCCAGGGCACCCTAGGGACAGCCAGGGCACCACCAGGGACACCTAGGGCACAGCCAGGGCACCCTAGGGACAGCCAGGGCACCCCCAGGGACACCAAGGGCACAGCCAGGGCACCCTAGGGACAGCCAGGGCACCCCCAGGGACACCAAGGGCACAGCCAGGGCACCCTAGGGACAGCCAGGGCACCCCCAGGGACACCAAGGGCACAGAGAGGGCACCCTAGGGACACCAAGGGGACAGCCAGGGCACCCCCAGGGACACCTAGGGGACAGCCAGGGCACCCCGAGGGATACCAGGGCACCCCCAGGGACACCTAGGGGACAGCCAGGGCACCCTAGGGACAGCCAGGGCACCCCCAGGGACACCAAGGGCACAGAGAGGGCATCCTAGGGACACCTAGGGGACAGCAGGGCATCCCCAGGGACACCCAGGGCACCCCCAGGGACACCTAGGGGACAGCCAGGGAACCCCAGGGACACCCTGGGCACCCCCAGGGACACCTAGGGGACAGCCAGGGAACCCGAGGGACAGCCAGGGCACCCCCAGGGACACCTAGGGGACAGGCAGGGCACCCCCAGGGACACCTAGGGGACAGCCAGGGCACCCCCAGGGACACCAGTGCACACCCAGGGCACCCCAGGGACCCACAGGGCACCCCCAGGGACACCAAGGGGACAGCCAGGGCACCCCAGGGACACCCAGGGCACCCCCAGGGACACCTAGGGGACAGGCAGGGCACTCCCAGGGACACTCTGGGCACCCACAGGGACACCATGGGGACAGCCAGAGCACCCCAGGAACACCCAGGGCTCCCCCAGAGACACCTAGGGGACAGCCAGGGAACCCTAGGGACAGCCAGGGCACCTCCAGGGACACCTAGGGTACAGGCATGGCACCCCCAGGGAAACCTAGGAGACAGGCAGGGCAGCCCCAGGGACACCTAGGGGAAAGGTAGGGCACCCCCAGGGAAACCAGGGCACACCCAGGGCACCCCAGGGACCCACAGGGCACCCCCAGGGACACCGAGGGGACAGGCAGGGCACCCCCAGGGACACCTAGGGGACAGCCAGGGAACCCGATGGACAGCCAGGGCACCCCCAGGGACACCTAGGGGACAGGCAGGGCACCCCCAGGGACACCTAGGGGACAGCCAGGGCACCCCCAGGGACACCAGGGCACACCCAGGGCACCCCAGGGACCCACAGGGCACCCCCAGGGACACCGACGGGACAGGCAGGGCACCCCCAGGGACACCTAGGGGACAGCCAGGGCACCCCCAGGGACACCAGGGCACAGCCAGGGCACCCTAGGGACCGCCAGGGCACCCCCAGGGACACCAAGGGCACAGCCAGGGCACCCTAGGGACAGCCAGGGCACCCCCAGAGACACCAAGGGCACAGCCAGGGCACCCTAGGGGACAGCCAGGGCACCCCCAAGGACAGCTAGGGGACAGCCAGGGCACCCCCAGGGACACCAAGGACGCAGACTGGGCACCCTAGGGACACCAAGGGGACAGCCAGGGCACCCCCAGGGACACCCAGGGCACCCCCAGGGACATCTAGGAGACAGCCAGGGCACCCCGAGGGACACCAGGGCACCTCCAGGGACACCTAGGGGGCAGCCAGGGCACCCTAGGGACAGCCAGGGCAACCCCAGGGACACCAAGGGCACAGAATGGGCACCCTAGGGACACCTATGGGACAGCCAGGGCATCCCCAGGGACACCCAGGGCACCCCCAGGGACACCTAGGGGACAGCCATGGCAGCCCAGGGACACTCAGGGCACCCCCAGGGACACCTAGGGGACCTCCAGGGAACCCCAGGGACACGTACAGGACAGCCAGGGAACCCCACTGACACCCTGTGCACCCCCAGGGACACCCAGTGCCCCCCCAGGGACACCTAGGGGACAGCCAGGGAACCCCAGGGACACCCAGGGCACCCCCAGGGACACATAGGGGACAGCCAGGGCACCCCCAGGGACACCTAATGCACCCCCAGGGACACCTACGGGACAGCCAGGGCCCCCCCAGGGACACCCAGGGCACCCCCAGCGACACCTAGGGGACAGCCAGGGAACCCCAGGGACACCCTGTGCACCCCCAGGGACACCCAGGGCACACCCAGGGACACCTAGGGGACAGCCAGGGCCCCCCCAGGGACACCTAGGGGACAGCCAGGGCCCCCCCAGGGACACCCAGGGCACCCCCAGAAACACCTAGGGGTCAGCCAGGGCTCCCCCAGGGACACCCAGGGCACCCCCAGGGACACCTAGGGGACAGCCAGGGCCCCCCCAGGGACACCTAGGGGACAGCCATGGAACCCCAGGGACACCCTGTGCACGCCCAGGGACACCTAGGGGACAGCCAGGGCACCCCCAGGGACACCTAGGGGACAGGCAGGGCACCCCCAGGGACAGCTAGGGGACAGCCAGAGCACCCCAAGGACAGCCAGGGCACCCCAGGGACACCTACGGGACAGCAAGGGCACCCCCAGGGACACCCTGGGCACCCCCAGGGACACGAAGGGGACAGCCAGGGCACCCCAGGGGCACCCTGGGCACCCCCAGGGACACCTAGTAGACAGCCAGGGCACCACCAGGGACACCTAGGGGACAGCCAGGGCATCCCCAGGGACACCTAGGGGACAGCCAGGGCACTCCAGAGACAGCCAGGGCACCCCCAGGGACACCTAGGGGACAGCCAGGGCACCCGAGGGACAGCCAGAGCACCCCCAGGGACACCAAGGGCACAGTCAGGGCCCCCCCAGGGACAGCCAGCGCACCCCCAGGGACACCTAGGGGACAGGCAGGGCATCCCCAGGGACACTCAGGGCACCCCCAGGGACACCTAGAGGACAGCCAGGGCACCCCCAGGGACACCTAGGGAACAGGCAGGGCACCCCCAGGGACACCTAGGGGACAGCCAGGGCCCCCCCAGGGACAACTAGGGGACAGCCAAGGCACCCTAAAGACAGCCAGGGCACCCCCAGGGACACATAGGGGACAGCAAGGGCACCCCCAGGGACACCAAGGGGACCCCCAGGGATACCTAGGGGACAGGCAGGGCACCCCCAGGGACACTGACGGGACAGCCAGGGCCCCCCCAGAGACCCCTAGGGGACAGCCAGGGCACTCCCAGGGACACTCTGGGCACCCACAGGGACACCTTGGGGACAGCCAGGGCACTCCAGGGACACCCAGGGCACCCGCAGGGACACCTAGGGGACCTCCAGGGCACCCCCAGGGACTCCCAGGGCACCCCCAGGGCCACCTAGGGGACAGCCAGGGCACCCCAGGGACAGCCAGGGCACCCCCAGAGACCCCTAGGGCACAGCCAGGGCACCCTAGGGACAGGCAGGGCACCCCCAGGGACACCAAGGGGACATCCAGAGCACCCCAGGGACAGCCAGGGCACCCCCAGGGACACCTAGGGGACAGCAAGGGTACCCCCACGGACACCTAAGGAACACCCTGGGCACCCCCAGGGACACCAAGGGGACCCCCAGGTACACCTAGGGGACAGGCACGGCATCCCCAGGGACGCTGACGGGACAGCCAGCGCCCCCCAGAGACCCCTAGGGGACAGCCTGGGCACTCCCAGGGACACTCTGGGCACCCACAGGGACACCTAGGGGACAGCCAGGGCACCCCAGGCACACCCAGGGCTCCCCCAGGGACACCTAGGGGACAGCCAGGGCACCCCCAGGGACACCGAGGTCACCCCCAGGGACACCTAGGACACCCCCAGAGACACCGAGGGCACAGCCAGGGCACCCTAGGGACAGTCAGAGCACCCCCAGGGACACCTAGGGGACAGACAGGGCACCCCCAGGGACACCTAGAAGACAGCCAGGGCACCCCCAGGGACACCTAGGGGACAGCCAGGGCACACCCAGGGACACCTAGGGGACAGCCAGGGCACTCCAGAGACAGCCAGGGCACCCCCAGGGACACCTAGGGGACAGCCAGGGCACCCGAGGGACAGCCAGAGCACCCCCAGGGACACCAAGGGCACAGCCAGGGCACCCCCAGGGACACGCAGGGTACCCCCAGGGACACCTAGTGGACAGCCAGGGCACCCCCAGGGACACCTAGGGGACAGGCAGGGCACCCCCAGGAACACGTAGGGGACAGCCAGGGCCCCCCCCAGGGACAACTAGGGGACAGCCAGGGCACTCCAGGGACACCGAGGGCACCCCCAGGGACACCTAGGGGACAGCCAGGGCACCCTAAAGACAGCCAGGGCACCCCCAGGGACCCCTAGGGGACAGGCAGGGCACCCCC
The DNA here is from genome assembly GCF_029207755.1 of Chamaea fasciata. NCBI lineage: Eukaryota > Metazoa > Chordata > Aves > Passeriformes > Sylviidae > Chamaea > Chamaea fasciata. The sequence continues at coordinate 24,102 of NW_027094394.1, forward strand.
AGGAACACCGAGGGGGAAGCCAGGGCACCCTCAGGGACACCTAGGGGACAGCCAGGGAACCCCAGTGACACCCTGGGCACCCCCAGGGACACCTAGGGGACAGCCAGGGCACTCCCAGGGACACCGAGGGGACAGCCAGGGCACCCCCAGGGACACCCAGGGCACCCCCAGGGACACCTAATGCACCCCCAGGGACACCTAGGGGACAGCCAGGGCCCCCCCAGGGACACCCAGGGCACCCCCAGCGACACCTAGGGGACAGCCAGGGAACCCCAGGGACACCCTGTGCACCCCCAGGGACACCCAGGGCACCCCCAGGGACACCTAGGGGTCAGCCAGGGCCCCGCCAGGGACACCCAGGGCACCCCCAGGGACACCTAAGGGACAGCCAGGGCCCCCCCAGGGACACCTAGGGGACAGCCATGGAACCCCAGGGACACCCTGTGCACGCCAAAGACACCTAGGGGACAGCCAGGGCACCCCCAGGGACACCTAGGGGACAGGCAGGGCACCCCCAGGGACACCTAGGGGACAGCCAGAGCACCCCAAGGACAGCCAGGGCCCCCCCAGGGACACCTACGGACAGCAAGGGCACCCCCAGGGACACCCTGGGCACCCCCAGGACACGTAGGGGACAGCCAGGGCACCCCAGGGGCGCCTTGCACCCCCAGGGACACCTAGTAGACAGCCAGGGCACCACCAGGGACAACCTAGGGACAGCCAGGGCATCCCCAGGGACACCTAGGGGACAGCCAGGGCACTCCAGAGACAGCCAGGGCACCCCCAGGGACACCTAGGGGGACAGGCAGGGCACCCCCAGGGACACCTAGGGGACAGCCAGGGCCCCCCCAGGGACAACTAGGGGACAGCCAGGCACTCCAGGGACACCCAGGGCACCCCCAGGGACACCTAGGGGACAGCCAGGGCACCCTAAAGACAGCCAGGGCACCCCCAGGGACACCTAGGGGACAGCCAGGGCACCCCCAGGGACACCTAAGGAACACCCTGGGCACCCCCAGGGACACCAAGGGACCCCCAGGGACACCTAGGGGACAGGCAGGGCACCCCCAGGGACACTGATGGACAGCCAGGGCCCCCCAGAGACCCCTAGGGACAGCCAGGGCACTCCCAAGGACACTCAGGGCACCCACAGGGACACCTTGGGGACAGCCAGGGCACAACAGGGACACCCAGGGCACCCGCAGGGACACCTAGGGGACCTCCAGGGCACCCCCAGGGACACCCAGGGCACCCCCAGGGACACCTAGGGGACAGCCAGAGCACCCCAGGCACACCCAGGGCTCTCCCAGGGACACCTAGGGACAGCCAGGGCACCCCCAGGGACACCGAGGTCACCCCCAGGGACACCTAGGGCACCCCCAGAGACACCGAGGGCACAGCCAGGGCACCCTAGGGACAGCCAGGGCACCCCCAGGGACACCTAGGGGACGCCCAGGGCAGCCCCAGGGACACCTAGGGGACAGCCAGGGCACTCCAGAGACAGTCAGGGCACCCCCAGGGACACCAAGGGCACAGCCAGGGCACCCTAGGGACAGCCAGAGCACCCCCAGGGACACCAAGGGCACAGCCAGGGCACCCCTAGGGACAGCCAGGGCAACGCCAGGGACACCTAGGGGGACAGCCAGGGCATCCCCAGGGACACCCAGGGCACCCCCAGGGACACCTAGAGGACAGCCAGGGCACCCCCAGGGACACCTAGGGGACAGGCAGGGCACCCCCAGGGACACCTAGGGGAAAGCCAGGGCCCCCCCAGGGACAACTAGGGGGACAGCCAGGGCACCCTAAAGACAGCCAGGGCACCCCCAGGGACACCTAGGGGACAGGCAGGGCACCCCCAGGGACACCGAGGGGAAAGCCAGGGCACCCCCAGGGACACCTAGGGGACAGCCAGGGCACCCCCAGGGTCATTTAGGGGACAGTCAGGGCACTCCAGGGACACCCAGGGCACCCCCAGGGACACCTAGGGGACTGGCCGAGCACCCCAGGGACACCTAGGGACAGGCAGGGCACTCCCAGGGACACTGACGGGACAGCCAGGGCACCCACAGAGACCCCTAGGGGACAGCCAGGGCACTCCCAGGGACACTCTGGGCACCCACAGGGACACCTGAAGACAGCCAGGGCACCTCAGGGACATCCAGGGCACCCCAGGGACACCTAGGGACAGCCAGGGCACCCTAGGGACCGCCAGGGCACCCCCAGGACACCCAGGGCACCCCCAACGACACCTAGGGGACAGGCAGGGCACCCCAGGGACACCTAGGGAAAGCCAGGGCACCCGAGGGACACCTAGGGGAAGGCAGGACACCCCCAGGGACACCTAGGGTACAGCCATGGCACCCCAGGGACACCCAGGGCACCCTCAGGGACACCTAGGGGACAGGCCGGGCACCCCCAGAGACCCCTAGGGGACAGCCAGGGCCCCCCCAGGGACACCATGGGCACCCCTAGGGACACCTAGGGGACAGCCAGGGCACCCCCAGGGACACCTAGGGGACAGGTAGGGCACCCCCAGAGACCCCTAGGGGACAGCCAGGGCCCCCCCAGGGACACCAAGGGCACCCCCAGGGACACCTAGGGGACAGCCAGGGCACACCCAGGGACACCTAGGGGACAGCCAGGGCACTCCAGAGACAGCCAGGGCACCCCCAGGGACGCCTAGGGGACAGCCAGGGCACCCGAGGGACAGCCAGAGCACCCCCAGGGACACCAAGGGCACAGCCAGGGCACCCTAGGGACCGCCAGGGCACCCCCAGGGACACCCAGGGCACCCCAAGGGACACGAAGGGGACAGCCAGGGCACCCCAGGGACACCTAGGGGACAGGCAGGGCACCCCCAGGGACACCCAGGGCACCCCCAACGACACCTAGGGGACAGGCAGGGCACCCCCAGGGACACCTAGGGGAAAGCCAGGGCACCCGAGGGACACTTAGGGGAAGGCAGGACACCCCCAGGGACACCTAGGTTACAGCCATGGCACCCCAGGGACACCCAGGGCACCCTCAGGGACACCTAGGGGACAGGTCGGGCACCCCCAGAGACCCCTAGGGGACAGCCAGGGCCCCCCCAGGGACACCATGGGCACCCCCAGGGACACCTAGGGGACAGCCAGGGCACCCCCAGGGACACCTAGGGGACAGGTAGGGCACCCCCAGAGACCCCTAGGGGACAGCCAGGGCCCCCCCAGGGACACCAAGGGCACCCCCAGGGACACCTAGGGGACAGCCAGGGCACACCCAGGGACACCTAGGGGACAGCCAGGGCACTCCAGAGACAGCCAGGGCATCCCCAGGGACACCTAGGGGACAGCTAGGGCATCCCCAGGGATACCCAGGGCACTCCCAGGGACACCTAGAGGACAGGCAGGGCACCCCCAGGGACACCTAGGGGACAGGCAGGGCACCCCCAGGGACACCTAGGGGACAGCCAGGGCCCCCCCAGGGACAACTAGGGGACAGCCAGGGCACTCCAGGGAAACCCAGGGCACCCCCAGGGACACCTAGGGGACAGCCAGGGCACCCTAAAGACAGCCAGGGCACCCCCAGGGACACCTAGGGGACAGCCAGGGAACCCCCAGGGACACCGAGGGGAAAGCCAGGGCACCCCCAGGGACACCTAGGGGAAGGCAGGACACCCCCAGGGACACCTAGGGGACAGCCAGGGCACCCCCAGGGACATTTAGGGGACAGCCAGGGCACTCCAGGGACACCCAGTGCCCCCCCAGGGACACCTAGGGGACAGCCAGGGAACCCCAGGGACACCCAGGGCACCCCCAGGGACACCTAGGGGACAGGCAGGGCACCCCCAGGGACACCCAGGGCACCCCCATCGACACCTAGGGGACAGGCAGGGCACCCCCAGGGACACCGAGGGGAAAGCCAGGGCACCCCCAGGGACATTTAGGGGACAGCCAGGGAACTCCAGGGACACCCAGGGACCCCCCGGGACACCTAGGGGACAGCCAGGGCACACCCAGGGACACCTAGGGGATAGGCAGGGCACCCCAGGGACACCTAGGGGACACCCAGGGCCCCCCCAGGGACACCTAGGGGACAGCCAGGGCACCCCAGGGACACCAAGGGGACAGCCAGAGCACCACAAGGACAGCCAGGGCACCCCCAGGGACACCTAGGGGACAGCCAGGGCACCCCAGGGACTCCAAGGGGACAGCCAGGGCACCCCCAGGGACACCTAGGGGACAGCCAGGGCATCCCAGGGGACACCCAGGTCACCCCCAGGGACATGTAGGGGACAGCCAGGGCACCCCAGGGACACCCTGGGCGCCCCCAGGGACACCTAGGGGACAGGCAGGGCACCCCCAGAGACCCCTAGGGGACAGCCAGGGCACCCCGAGGGACACCAGGGCACCCCCAGGGACACCTAGGGGAAAGCCAGGGCACCCTAGGGAAAGCCAGGGCACCCCCAGGGACACTAACGGGACAGCCAGGGCACCCCAGGGACACCTAGGGACGGCCAGGGCACCTCAGGGAGACGAGGGCACAGCCAGGGCACCCCAGTTACACCTAGGGGACAGGCACGGCACCCCCAGAGACCCCTAGGGGACAGCCAGGGCCCCCCCAGGGACACCCAGGGCCCCCCAGGCACACCTAGGGCACCTCCAGGGACACCTAGGGACAGCCAGGGCACCCTAGGGACAGCCAGGGCACCCCCAGGAACACCCAGGGGACAGGCATGGCACCCCCAGGGACACCTAGGGGACAGGCAGGGCACCTCCAGGGACACCTAGGGGACAGCCAGGGCCCCCCCAAGGACACCTAGGAGAAAGACAGGGCACCCCCAGGGACACCGAGGGGACAGCGAGGGCACCCCCTGGGACACGTAGAGGACAGCCATGGCACCCCAGGGACAGCCAGGGCAGCCCAGGGACAGCCAGGGCACCCCCAGGGACACCCGAGGGGACAGCCAGGGCACCCAGGGACACCCTGGGCACCCCCAGGGACACTGAGGGGACAGCCAGGGCACCCCAGGACACCTAGGGGACAGCCAGGGCTCCCTAGGGACAGCCAGGGCACCCCCTGGGCCACTAGGGAACAGCCAGGGCACCCCAGGGACACGTAGGGGAAAGCCAGGGCACCCCAGGGACAACCCAGGGCACCCCCAGGGACACCTAGGGGACAGCCAGGGCGTCCCAGGGACACCCAGGGCACACCCAGGGACACCTAGGGGACAGCCAGGGCACCACCAGGGACACCGAGGGCACTGAAAGGGCACCCTAGGGACAGACAGGGCACCCCCAAGGACACCTACAGGACACGCAGGGTACCCCCAGGGACAACGAGGGGACAGCCATGCACCACCAGGGACAGCCAGGGCACCTCAGGGACACCTAGGGCACAGCCAGGGCACCCTAGGGACAGCCAGGGCACCTCCAGGGACACCTAGGGGACAGGCAGGGCACCCCCAGGGACACGTAGGGGACAGCCAGGGCACCCCGAGGACACCTAGGGACACCCAGGGCACCCCGAGGGACACCAGGGCACCCCCAGGGACACCTAAGGGACAGCCAGGGCACCCTAGGGACACCAAGGGGACAGCCAGGGCACCCCAGGGACACCAAGGGCACAGACAGGGCACCCTAGGACACCAAGGGGACAGCCAGGGCACCCCCAGGGACACCCAGGGCACCCCCAGGGACACCTAGGGGACAGCCAGGGCACCCCGAGGGACACCAGGGCACCCCCAGGGACACCTAAGGACAGCCAGGGCACCCTAGGGACAGCCAGGGCACCCCAGGGACACCTAGGGGACAGGCAGGGCACCCGCAGAAACACCTAGGGGACAGCCAGGGCACCCCCAGGGACACCAGGGCACACCCAGGGCACCCAGGGACCCAAAGGGCACCTCCAGGGAGACCAGGGGACAGCCAGGGCACCCCAGGGACACCCAGGGCACCCCAGGGACACCTAGGGGACAGGCAGGGCACTCCCAGGGACACTCTGGGCACCCACAGGGACACCATGGGACAGCCAGGGCACCGCAGGAACACCCAGGGCTCCCCCAGGGACACCTAGGGACAGCCAGGGCACCCTAACGACAGCCAGGGCACGCCAGGGACACCTAGGGGACGGCCAGTGCACCCCCAGGGACACCTAGGGGACAGCCAGGGCACCCCCAGGGACATTTAGGGGACAGCACGGGCACTCCAGGGACACCCAGGACACCCCCAGGACACGAAGGGGACAGCCAGGGCACCCCCAGGGTCAGCCAGGGCCCCCCCAGGGACAGCCAGGGGCACCCCAAAAGACACCTAAAGGGACAGCCAGGGCACCCCCAGGGCCACCTAGGGGACAGCCAGGGCACCCCCAGGGACAACCAGGGCCCCCCCAGGGACATCCAGGGCACCCCCAGGGGCCACTAGGGGACAGCCAGGGCAGCCAGGGTCACCCAGGGCACCCCCATGGACACCTAGGGGACAGCCAGGGCACCCCCAAGGACACCAAGGTGACCCCCAGGGACACCTAGGGGACAGCCAGGGCACCTACAGGTACACCTAGGGACAGCCAGGGCACCCCAGGGACAGCGAGGGCACAGCCAGGCCACCCGAAGGACAGCCAGGGCAGCCAGGGACACCTACGGGACAGCCAGGGCACCCCAGGGCAGCCCTGGGACACCCAGGTACCCCAGGGACACGTAGGGGACCTCCCGGGCACCCCAGGGACAGCCAGGGCACCCCAGGGATACCCAGGGCCCCCCCAGGGACACTACGGCACAGCCAGGGAACCCCAGGGACACGTAGGGGACAGCCAGGGCACCCTAGGGACAGGCAGGGCACCCCAGGGACACCTAGGGGACAGCCAGGGCCCCCCCAGGGACACGAAGGGGAGAGCCAGGGCACCCCAGGGACACACAGGGGCACCCCAGGGACACCGAGGGGACAGCCTGGCACCCTAGGGACAGCCATTGCACCCTAGGGACAGCCAGGGCACCCCCAGAGACACCGAGGGCACAGCCAGGGCACCCTAGGGACAGCCAGGGCACCCCAGGGACACCTAAGGGACAGGCAGGGCACCCCCAGGGACACCTAGGGGACCGGCAGGGCACCCCCAGGGACACTGACGGGACAGCAAGGGCACCCCCAGAGACCCCTAGGGACAGCCAGGGACCTCCTAGGGACACTCTGGGCACCCCAAGGGACACCTTGGGGTCAGCCAGGGCACCCAAGGGTCACCCAGGGCACCCCCAGGGACACGGAGGGGACACCCAGGGCACTCCCAGGGACACCTAGGAAACAGCCAGGGAACCCCAGGGACACCTGTGCACCCACAGGACACCCAGGGCACACCCAGGACACCTAGGGGACAGCCAGGGAACCGATGGGACAGCCAGGGCACCCCCAGGGACACCGAAAGCACAGCCAGGGCACCACCAGGGACACCTAAGGGACACAGTGGGCACCCCCAGGGACACCTAGGACACCCCCAGAGACACCGAGGGCACAGCCAGGGCACCCTAGGGACAGTCAGAGCACCCCCAGGGACACCTAGGGGACAGACAGGGCACCCCAAGGGACACCTAGAAGACAGCCAGGGCACACCCAGGGACACCTAGGGGACAGCCAGGCACTCCAGAGACAGCCAGGGCACCCCCAGGGACACCTAGGGGACAGCCAGGGCACCGAGGGACAGCCAGAGCACCCCCAGGGACACCAAGGGCACAGCCAGGGCACCCCCAGGGACACGCAGGGCACCCCCAGGGACACCTAGTGGACAGCCAGGGCACCCCCAGGGGACACCTAGGGGACAGGCAGGGCACCCCCAGGAACACGTATGGGACAGCCAGGGCCCCCCCCAGGGACAACTAGGGGACAGCCAGGGCACTCCAGGGACACCGAGGGCACCCCCAGGGACACCTAGGGGACAGCCAGGGCACCCTAAAGACAGCCAGGGCACCCCCAGGGACCCCTAGGGGACAGGCAGGGCACCCCCAGGAACACCGAGGGGGAAGCCAGGGCACCCTCAGGGACACCTAGGGGACAGCCAGGGAACCCCAGGGACACCCTGGCACCCCCAGGGACACCTAGGGGACAGCCAGGGCACTCCCAGGGACACCTAGGGGACAGCCAGGGCACCCCCAGGGACACCCAGGGCACCCCCAGGGACACCTAATGCACCCCCAGGGACACCTAGGGGACAGCCAGGGCCCCCCAGGGACACCCAGGGCACCCCCAGCGACACCTAGGGACAGCCAGGGAACCCCAGGGACACCTGTGCACCCCCAGGGACACCCAGGGCACACCCAGGAACACCTAGGGGACAGCCAGGGCTCCCCCAGGGACACCTAGGGGACAGCCAGGGCCCCCCCAGGGACACCCAGGGCACCCCCAGGGACACCTAGGGGTCAGCCAGGGCCCCGCCAGGGATACCCAGGGCACCCCCAGGGACACCTAGGGGACAGCCAGGGCCCCCCCAGGGACACCTAGGGGACAGCCATGGAACCCCAGGGACACCCTGTGCACGCCAAAGGACACCTAGGGACAGCCAGGGCACCCCCAGGGACACCTAGGGGACAGGCAGGGCACCCCCAGGGACACCTAGGGGACAGCCAGAGCACCCCAAGGACAGCCAGGGCCCCCCCAGGGACACCTACGGGACAGCCAGGGCCCCCCCAGAGACACCCTGGGCACCCCCAGGGACACGTAGGGGACAGCCAGGGCACCCCAGGGGCGCCCTGGCACCCCCAGGGACACCTAGTAGACAGCCAGGGCACCACCAGGGACACCTAGGGGACAGCCAGGGCATCCCCAGGGACACCTAGGGGACAGCCAGGGCACTCCAGAGACAGCCAGGGCACCCCCAGGGACACCTAGGGGACAGGCAGGGCACCCCCAGGGACACCTAGGGGACAGCCAGGGCCCCCCAGGGACAACTAGGGGACAGCCAGGGCACTCCAGGGACACCCAGGGCACCCCCAGGGACACCTAGGGGACAGCCAGGGAACCCCAGGGACACCCTGTGCACGCCCAGGGACACCCAGGGCACACCCAGGGACACCTAGGGGACAGCCAGGGCACCCTAGGGACACCGAGGGCACAGCCAGGGCACCCCCAGGGACACGGAGAGGACAGGCAGGGCACCCCATGGACAGCGATGGAACCCCCAGGGACACCCAGGGCACCCCCTGGGACACCTACGGGATAGCCAGGGCACCCCGATGGACAGGGAGGGCACCCCCAGGGACACCCAGGGCACCCCCAGGGACACCTAGGGGACAGCCAGGGCACCCCAGGCACACCCAGGGCACCCCCAGGGACAGCTAGGGGACAGCAAGGGCACCCTAGGGACTGCCAGGGCACCCCCAAGGACACCTAGCGGACAGGCAGGGCATCCCCAGGGACACCAAGGGGACATCCAGAGCACCCCAGGGACAGCCAGGGCACCCCCAGGGACAGCTAGGGGACAGCCAGGGCCCCCCCAGAGACACCCAGGGCACCCCAAGGGACAACTAGGGGACAGCCAGGGCACCCCCAGAGACACCCAGGGCACCCCCAGGGACACCTAGGGGCCAGCCAGGGAACCCCAGGGACGCCCTGTGCACCCCCAGGGACACCCAGGTCACCCCCAGGGCACCCCCAGAGACACCTAGGGGACAGCCAGGGAACCCCAGGGACACGCTGTGCACGCCCAGGGACACCCAGGGCACACCCAGGGACACCTAGGGGACAGCCAGGGCACCCTAGGGACACCGAGGGCACAGCCAGGGCACCCCCAGGGACACGGAGAGGACAGGCAGGGCACCCCATGGACAGCGATGGAACCCCCAGGGACACCCAGGGCACCCCCAGGGACACCTACGGGATAGCCAGGGCACCCCGAAGGACAGAGAGGGCACCCCCAGGGACACCTAGAGGACAGCCAGGGCCCCCCCAGGGACACCCAGGGCACCCCAGGGACACCTAGGGGACAGCCAGGGCACCTCAGGCACACCCAGGGCACCCCCAGGGACACCTAGGGGACAGCCAGGGCACCCCCAGGGACACCTAGGGGACAGGCATGGCACCCCCAGGGACACCTAAGGGACAGGCAGGGCACCCCCAGGGACACCTAGGGGACAGCCAGGGCCCCCCCAAGGACACCTAGGGGAAAAGCAGGGCACCCCCAGGGACACCGAGGGGACAGCCAGGGCACCCCCAGGGACACGTAGAGGACAGCCATGGCACCCCAGGGACAGCCAGGGCACCCCCAGGGACACCCAGGGCACCCTCAGGGACACGTAGGGGACAGCCAGGGCACCCCAGGAAAACCCTGGGCACCCCCAGGGACACCGAGGGGACAGGCAGGGCACCCCAGGGACACCTAGGGGACAGCCAGGGCACCCCAGGGACAGCCAGGGCACCCCCTGGGACACCTAGGGAACAGCCAGGGCACACCAGGGACACGTAGGGGAAAGCCAGGGCACCCCAGGGACACCCAGGGCACCCCCAGGGACACCTAGGGGACAGCCAGGGCACCCCCAGGGACACCTAGAGGAAAGCCAGGGCACCCTAGGGACAGCCAGGGCACCCCCAGGGACACCTAGGGGACAGCCAGGGCACCCCCAGGGACACCTAGGGCACAGCCACGGCACCCTAGGGACAGCCAGGGCACCCCCAAAGACACCAAGGGCACAGCCAGGGCAGCCCAGGGACAGCCAGGGCACCCCCAGGGACACCTAGGGCACAGCCAGGGCACCCTACGGACAGCCAGGGCACGCCCAGGGACACTGAAAGCACAGCCAGGGCCCCCCCCAGGGACACTCAGGGCACCCCCAGGGACACCTAGGGGACAGCCAGGGCATCCCCAGGGACACCCAGGGCATCCCCAGGGACACCTAGAGGACAGCCAGGGCACCCCCAGGGACACCTAGGGGACAGGCAGGGCACCCCCAGGGACACCTAGGGGACAGCCAGGGCCCCCCCAGGGAAACCAGGGCACCCCCAGGGCACTCCAGGGACCCACAGGGGACCCCCAGGGACACCAAGGGGACAGCCAGGGCACACCAGGGACACCCAGAGCACCCCCAGGGACACCTAGGGGACAGCCAAGGCACCCTAGGGACAGCCAGGGCACCCCAGGGACACGCAGGGCACCCCCAGGGACACCTAGGAGACAGGCAGGGCCCCCCCAGGGACACCCAGGGCACCCCGAGAGACACCTAGGGGACAGTCAGGGAATCCCCAGGGACACCCAGGGCACCCCCAGGGACACCTTGCGGACAGGCAGGGCACCCCAGGCACACCCAGGGCACCCCCAGGGACACCTAGGGGACAGCCAGGGCACCCTAGGGACAGCCAGGGCACCCCCAAGGACACCTAGCAGACAGGCAGGGCACCCCCAGGGACACCAAGGGGACATCCAGAGCACCCCAGGGACAGCCAGGGCACCCCCAGGACAGCTAGGGACAGCAAGGGCACCCTAGGGACAGCCAGGGCACCCCAAGGACACCTAGCGGACAGGCAGGGCACCCCCAGGGACACCAAGGGGACATCCAGAGCACCCCATGGACAGCCAGGGCACCCCCAGGGACAGCTAGGGGATAGCCAGGGCCCCCCCAGAGACACCCAGGGCACCCCCAGGGACACCTAGGGGACAGCCAGGGCCCCCCCAGAGACACCCAGGGCACCCCCAGGGACACCTAGGGGACAGCCAGGGACCCCCAGGGACACCTAGGGGACAGCCAGGGAACCCCAGGGACACCCTGTGCACGCCCAGGGACACCCAGGGCACACCCAGGGACACCTAGGGGACAGCCAGGGCACCCTAGGGACACCGAGGGCACAGCCAGGGCACCCCCAGGGACACGGAGAGGACAGGCAGGGCACCCCATGGACAGCGATGGAAGCCCCAGGGACACCCAGGGCACCCCCAGGGACACCTACGGGATAGCCAGGGCACCCCGAAGGACAGGGAGGGCACCCCCAGGGACACCCAGGGCACCCCCAGGGACACCTAGGGGACAGCCAGGGCACCCCAGGCACACCCAGGGCACCCCCAGGGACACCTAGGGGACAGCCAGGGCACCCCCAGGGACACCTAGGGGACAGGCATGGCACCCCCAGGGACACCTAAGGGACAGGCAGGGCACCCCCAGGGACACCTAGGGGACAGCCAGGGCCCCCACAAGGACACCTAGGGGAAAAGCAGGGCACCCCCAGGGACACCGAGGGGACAGCCAGGGAACCCCCAGGGACACGTAGAGGACAGCCATGGCACCCCAGGGACAGCCAGGGCACCCCCAGGGACACCCAGGGCACCCCCAGGGACACGTAGGGGACAGCCAGGGCACCCCAGGGAAACCCTGGGCACCCCCAGGAACACCGAGGGGACAGGCAGGGCACCCCAGGGACACCTAGGGGACAGCCAGGGCACCCCAGGGACAGCCAGGGCACCCTCTGGGCCACCTAGGGAACAGCCAGGGCACCCCAGGGACACGTAGGGGAAAGCCAGGGCACCCCAGGGACACCCAGGGCACCCCCAGGGACACCTAGGGGACAGCCAGGGCACCCCCAGGGTCACCTAGGGGACAGCCAGGGCACCCTAGGAACAGCCAGGGCACCCCCAGGGACACCTAGGGGACTGCCAGGGCCCCCCCAGGGACACCCAGGGAACCCCCAGGGACACCCAGGGCACCCCCAGGGACACCTCGGGGACTGCCAGGGCCCCCCCAGGGACACCTAGGGGACAGCCAGGGAACCCCAGGGACACCCTGAGCACCCCCAGGGACACCAAGGGGACAGCCAGGGAACCCGAGGGACAGCCAGGGCACCCCCAGGGACACCTAGAAGACAGCCAGAGCACCCCCAGGGACACCTAGGGGACAGGCGGAGCACAGCCAGGGACACCTAGGGGAAAGCCAGGGCCCCCCCAGGGACACCTAGGGCACAGCCAGGGCACCCCCAGGGACACCGAGGGCACAGAAAGGGCACCCTAGGGACAGCCAGGGCACCCCCAAGGACACCTAGCGGACAGGCAGGGCACCCCCAGGGACACCAAGGTGACATCCAGAGCACCCCAGGGACAGCCAGGGCACCCCCAGGGACACCCTGTGCACCTCCAGGGACATCCAGGGAACCCCAAGGGACACCTACCGGACAGCCAGGAAACCCCAGAGACACCCTGGGCACCCCCGGGGACACCCAGGGCCCCCCCAGGGACACCTAGGGGACAGCCAGGGAACCCCCAGGGACACCTAGGGGACAGGCAGGGCACCCCCAGGGACACCTAGGGGACAGGCAGGTCCCCCCCAGGGACACCTAGGGGACAGCCAGGGCCCCCCCAGGGACACCAAGGGGACAGCCAGGGCACCCCAGGGACAGCGAGGGCACCCTCACGGACACCTAGGGGACAGCCAGGGCCCCCCCAGGGACACCTAGGGGACAGCCAGGGCCCCCCCAGGGACACCCAGGGCACCCCCAGGGACACCTTGCGGACAGGCAGGGCACCCCCAGGGACACCGACGGGAAAGCCAGGGCACCCCCAGGGACACCTAGGGGACAGCCAGGGCACCCTAGGGACAGCCAGGGCACCCCCAAGGACACCTAGCGGACAGGCAGGGCACCCCCAGGGACACCAAGGGGACATCCAGAGCACCCCAGGGACAGCCAGGGCACCCCCAGGGACAGCTAGGGGACAGCAAGGGCACCCTAGGGACAGCCAGGGCACCCCCAAGGACACCTAGCGGACAGGCAGGGCACCCCCAGGGACACCAAGGGGACATCCAGAGCACCCCAGGGACAGCCAGGGCACCCCCAGGGACAGCTAGGGGACAGTCAGGGCCCCCCCAGAGACACCCAGGGCACCGCCAGGGACACCTAGGGGACAGCCAGGGAACCCCAGGGACGCCCTGTGCACCCCCAGGGACACCCAGGTCACCCCCAGGGCACCCCCAGGGACACCTAGGGGACAGCCAGGGACCCCCAGGGACACCTAGGGGACAGCCAGGGAACCCCAGGGACACCCTGTGCACGCCCACGGACACCCAGGGCACACCCAGGGACACCTAGGGGACAGCCAGGGCACCCTAGGGACACCGAGGGCACAGCCAGGGCACCCCCAGGGACACGGAGAGGACAGGCAGGGCACCCCATGGACAGCGATGGAACCCCCAGGGACACCCAGGGCACCCCCAGGGACACCTACGGGATAGCCAGGGCACCCCGAAGCACAGGGAGGGCACCCCCAGGGACACCTAGAGGACAGCCAGGGCCCCCCCAGGGACACCCAGGGCACCCCCAGGGACACCTAGGGGACAGCCAGGGCACCCCAGGCACACCCAGGGCACCCCCAGGGACACCTAGGGGACAGCCAGGGCACCCCCAGGGACACCTAGGGGACAGGCACGGCACCCCCAGGGACACCTAAGGGACAGGCAGGGCACCCCCAGGGACACCCAGGGCACCCCCAGGGACACCTAGGGGACAGCCAGGGCACCCCAGGCACACCCAGGGCACCCCCAGGGACAGCTAGGGGACAGCAAGGGCACCCTAGGGACTGCCAGGGCACCCCCAAGGACACCTAGCGGACAGGCAGGGCATCCCCAGGGACACCAAGGGGACATCCAGAGCACCCCAGGGACAGCCAGGGCACCCCCAGGGACAGCTAGGGGACAGCCAGGGCCCCCCCAGAGACACCCAGGGCACCCCAAGGGACAACTAGGGGACAGCCAGGGCACCCCCAGAGACACCCAGGGCACCCCCAGGGACACCTAGGGGCCAGCCAGGGAACCCCAGGGACGCCCTGTGCACCCCCAGGGACACCCAGGTCACCCCCAGGGCACCCCCAGAGACACCTAGGGGACAGCCAGGGAACCCCAGGGACACGCTGTGCACGCCCAGGGACACCCAGGGCACACCCAGGGACACCTAGGGGACAGCCAGGGCACCCTAGGGACACCGAGGGCACAGCCAGGGCACCCCCAGGGACACGGAGAGGACAGGCAGGGCACCCCATGGACAGCGATGGAACCCCCAGGGACACCCAGGGCACCCCCAGGGACACCTACGGGATAGCCAGGGCACCCCGAAGGACAGAGAGGGCACCCCCAGGGACACCTAGAGGACAGCCAGGGCCCCCCCAGGGACACCCAGGGCACCCCCAGGGACACCTAGGGGACAGCCAGGGCACCTCAGGCACACCCAGGGCACCCCCAGGGACACCTAGGGGACAGCCAGGGCACCCCCAGGGACACCTAGGGGACAGGCATGGCACCCCCAGGGACACCTAAGGGACAGGCAGGGCACCCCCAGGGACACCTAGGGGACAGCCAGGGCCCCCCCAAGGACACCTAGGGGAAAAGCAGGGCACCCCCAGGGACACCGAGGGGACAGCCAGGGCACCCCCAGGGACACGTAGAGGACAGCCATGGCACCCCAGGGACAGCCAGGGCACCCCCAGGGACACCCAGGGCACCCTCAGGGACACGTAGGGGACAGCCAGGGCACCCCAGGAAAACCCTGGGCACCCCCAGGGACACCGAGGGGACAGGCAGGGCACCCCAGGGACACCTAGGGGACAGCCAGGGCACCCCAGGGACAGCCAGGGCACCCCCTGGGCCACCTAGGGAACAGCCAGGGCACACCAGGGACACGTAGGGGAAAGCCAGGGCACCCCAGGGACACCCAGGGCACCCCCAGGGACACCTAGGGGACAGCCAGGGCACCCCCAGGGACACCTAGAGGAAAGCCAGGGCACCCTAGGGACAGCCAGGGCACCCCCAGGGACACCTAGGGGACAGCCAGGGCACCCCCAGGGACACCTAGGGCACAGCCACGGCACCCTAGGGACAGCCAGGGCACCCCCAAAGACACCAAGGGCACAGCCAGGGCAGCCCAGGGACAGCCAGGGCACCCCCAGGGACACCTAGGGCACAGCCAGGGCACCCTACGGACAGCCAGGGCACGCCCAGGGACACTGAAAGCACAGCCAGGGCCCCCCCAGGGACACTCAGGGCACCCCCAGGGACACCTAGGGGACAGCCAGGGCATCCCCAGGGACACCCAGGGCATCCCCAGGGACACCTAGAGGACAGCCAGGGCACCCCCAGGGACACCTAGGGGACAGGCAGGGCACCCCCAGGGACACCTAGGGGACAGCCAGGGCCCCCCCAGGGAAACCAGGGCACCCCCAGGGCACTCCAGGGACCCACAGGGGACCCCCAGGGACACCAAGGGGACAGCCAGGGCACACCAGGGACACCCAGAGCACCCCCAGGGACACCTAGGGGACAGCCAAGGCACCCTAGGGACAGCCAGGGCACCCCAGGGACACGCAGGGCACCCCCAGGGACACCTAGGAGACAGGCAGGGCCCCCCCAGGGACACCCAGGGCACCCCGAGAGACACCTAGGGGACAGTCAGGGAATCCCCAGGGACACCCAGGGCACCCCCAGGGACACCTTGCGGACAGGCAGGGCACCCCAGGCACACCCAGGGCACCCCCAGGGACACCTAGGGGACAGCCAGGGCACCCTAGGGACAGCCAGGGCACCCCCAAGGACACCTAGCAGACAGGCAGGGCACCCCCAGGGACACCAAGGGGACATCCAGAGCACCCCAGGGACAGCCAGGGCACCCCCAGGGACAGCTAGGGGACAGCAAGGGCACCCTAGGGACAGCCAGGGCACCCCCAAGGACACCTCGCGGACAGGCAGGGCACCCCCAGGGACACCAAGGGGACATCCAGAGCACCCCATGGACAGCCAGGGCACCCCCAGGGACAGCTAGGGGATAGCCAGGGCCCCCCCAGAGACACCCAGGGCACCCCCAGGGACACCTAGGGGACAGCCAGGGCCCCCCCAGAGACACCCAGGGCACCCCCAGGGACACCTAGGGGACAGCCAGGGACCCCCAGGGACACCTAGGGGACAGCCAGGGAACCCCAGGGACACCCTGTGCACGCCCAGGGACACCCAGGGCACACCCAGGGACACCTAGGGGACAGCCAGGGCACCCTAGGGACACCGAGGGCACAGCCAGGGCACCCCCAGGGACACGGAGAGGACAGGCAGGGCACCCCATGGACAGCGATGGAAGCCCCAGGGACACCCAGGGCACCCCCAGGGACACCTACGGGATAGCCAGGGCACCCCGAAGGACAGGGAGGGCACCCCCAGGGACACCCAGGGCACCCCCAGGGACACCTAGGGGACAGCCAGGGCACCCCAGGCACACCCAGGGCACCCCCAGGGACACCTAGGGGACAGCCAGGGCACCCCCAGGGACACCTAGGGGACAGGCATGGCACCCCCAGGGACACCTAAGGGACAGGCAGGGCACCCCCAGGGACACCTAGGGGACAGCCAGGGCCCCCACAAGGACACCTAGGGGAAAAGCAGGGCACCCCCAGGGACACCGAGGGGACAGCCAGGGAACCCCCAGGGACACGTAGAGGACAGCCATGGCACCCCAGGGACAGCCAGGGCACCCCCAGGGACACCCAGGGCACCCCCAGGGACACGTAGGGGACAGCCAGGGCACCCCAGGGAAACCCTGGGCACCCCCAGGAACACCGAGGGGACAGGCAGGGCACCCCAGGGACACCTAGGGGACAGCCAGGGCACCCCAGGGACAGCCAGGGCACCCTCTGGGCCACCTAGGGAACAGCCAGGGCACCCCAGGGACACGTAGGGGAAAGGCAGGGCACCCCAGGGACACCCAGGGCACCCCCAGGGACACCTAGGGGACAGCCAGGGCACCCCCAGGGTCACCTAGGGGACAGCCAGGGCACCCTAGGAACAGCCAGGGCACCCCCAGGGACACCTAGGGGACTGCCAGGGCCCCCCCAGGGACACCCAGGGAACCCCCAGGGACACCCAGGGCACCCCCAGGGACACCTCGGGGACTGCCAGGGCCCCCCCAGGGACACCTAGGGGACAGCCAGGGAACCCCAGGGACACCCTGAGCACCCCCAGGGACACCAAGGGGACAGCCAGGGAACCCGAGGGACAGCCAGGGCACCCCCAGGGACACCTAGAAGACAGCCAGAGCACCCCCAGGGACACCTAGGGGACAGGCGGAGCACAGCCAGGGACACCTAGGGGAAAGCCAGGGCCCCCCCAGGGACACCTAGGGCACAGCCAGGGCACCCCCAGGGACACCGAGGGCACAGAAAGGGCACCCTAGGGACAGCCAGGGCACCCCCAAGGACACCTAGCGGACAGGCAGGGCACCCCCAGGGACACCAAGGTGACATCCAGAGCACCCCAGGGACAGCCAGGGCACCCCCAGGGACACCCTGTGCACCTCCAGGGACATCCAGGGAACCCCAAGGGACACCTACCGGACAGCCAGGAAACCCCAGAGACACCCTGGGCACCCCCGGGGACACCCAGGGCCCCCCCAGGGACACCTAGGGGACAGCCAGGGAACCCCCAGGGACACCTAGGGGACAGGCAGGGCACCCCCAGGGACACCTAGGGGACAGGCAGGTCCCCCCCAGGGACACCTAGGGGACAGCCAGGGCCCCCCCAGGGACACCAAGGGGACAGCCAGGGCACCCCAGGGACAGCGAGGGCACCCTCACGGACACCTAGGGGACAGCCAGGGCCCCCCCAGGGACACCTAGGGGACAGCCAGGGCCCCCCCAGGGACACCCAGGGCACCCCCAGGGACACCTTGCGGACAGGCAGGGCACCCCCAGGGACACCGACGGGAAAGCCAGGGCACCCCCAGGGACACCTAGGGGACAGCCAGGGCACCCTAGGGACAGCCAGGGCACCCCCAAGGACACCTAGCGGACAGGCAGGGCACCCCCAGGGACACCAAGGGGACATCCAGAGCACCCCAGGGACAGCCAGGGCACCCCCAGGGACAGCTAGGGGACAGCAAGGGCACCCTAGGGACAGCCAGGGCACCCCCAAGGACACCTAGCGGACAGGCAGGGCACCCCCAGGGACACCAAGGGGACATCCAGAGCACCCCAGGGACAGCCAGGGCACCCCCAGGGACAGCTAGGGGACAGTCAGGGCCCCCCCAGAGACACCCAGGGCACCGCCAGGGACACCTAGGGGACAGCCAGGGAACCCCAGGGACGCCCTGTGCACCCCCAGGGACACCCAGGTCACCCCCAGGGCACCCCCAGGGACACCTAGGGGACAGCCAGGGACCCCCAGGGACACCTAGGGGACAGCCAGGGAACCCCAGGGACACCCTGTGCACGCCCACGGACACCCAGGGCACACCCAGGGACACCTAGGGGACAGCCAGGGCACCCTAGGGACACCGAGGGCACAGCCAGGGCACCCCCAGGGACACGGAGAGGACAGGCAGGGCACCCCATGGACAGCGATGGAACCCCCAGGGACACCCAGGGCACCCCCAGGGACACCTACGGGATAGCCAGGGCACCCCGAAGCACAGGGAGGGCACCCCCAGGGACACCTAGAGGACAGCCAGGGCCCCCCCAGGGACACCCAGGGCACCCCCAGGGACACCTAGGGGACAGCCAGGGCACCCCAGGCACACCCAGGGCACCCCCAGGGACACCTAGGGGACAGCCAGGGCACCCCCAGGGACACCTAGGGGACAGGCATGGCACCCCCAGGGACACCTAAGGGACAGGCAGGGCACCCCCAGGGACACCTAGGGGACAGCCAGGGCCCCCCCAAGGACACCAAGGGGAAAAGCAGGGCACCCCCAGGGACACCGAGGGTACAGCCAGGGCAACCCCAGGGACACGTAGAGGACAGCCATGGCACCCCAGGGAAAGCCAGGGCACCCCCAGGGACACCCATGGCACCCCCAGGGACACGTAGGGGACAGCCAGGGCACCCCAGGAAAACCCTGGGCACCCCCAGGGACACCGAGGGGACAGGCAGGGCACCCCAAGAACACCTAGAGGACAGCCAGGGCACCCCAGGGACAGCCAGGGCACCCCCTGGGCCACTTAGGGAACAGCCAGGGCACCCCAGGGACACGTAGGGGAAAGCCAGGGCACCCCAGGGACACCCAGAGCACCCCCAGGGACACCTAGGGGACAGCCAGGGCACCCCCAGGGACACCTAGAGGACAGCCAGGGCACCCTAGGGACAGCCAGGGCACCCCCAGGGACACCTAGGGGACAGCCAGGGCACCCTAGGGACAGCCAGGGCACCCCCAGGGACACCTAGGGCACAGCCAGGGAACCCTAGGGACAGCCAGGGCACCCCCAAGGACACCAAGGGCACAGCCAGGGCAGCCTAGGGACAGCCAGGGCACCCCCAGGGACACCTAGGGCACAGCCAGGGCACCCTAGGGACAGCCAGGGCACCCCCAGGGACACTGAGGGCACAGCCAGGGCCCCCCCAGGGACACCCAGGGCACCCCCAGGGACACCTAGGGGACAGCCAGGGCACTCCCAGGGACACCCAGGGCACCCCCAGGGACACCTAGGGGACCTCCAGGGAACCCCAGGGATAGGTACGGGACAGCCAGGGAACCCCAGTGACACCCTGTGCACCTCCAGGGACATCCAGGGAACCCCCAGGGACACCTACCGGACAGCCAGGGAACCCCAGAGACACCCTGGGCACCCCCGGGGACACCAAGGGCCTCCCCAGGGACACCTAGGGGACAGCCAGGGAACCCCCAGGGACACCTAGGGGACAGGCAGGGCACCCCCAGGGACACCTAGGGGACAGGCAGGTCCCCACCAGGGACACCTAGGGGACAGCCAGGGCCCCCCCAGGGACACCAAGGGGACAGCCAGGGCACCCCAGGGACAGCGAGGGCACCCTCAGGGACACCTAGGGACAGCCAGGCCCCCCCAGGGACACCTAGGGGACAGCCAGGGCCCCCCCAGGGACACCCAGGGCACCCCCAGGGACACCCAGGACACCCCCAGGGACACCAAGGGGACAGCCAGGGCACCCCAGGGACACCCAGGGCACCCCCAGGGACACCTAGGGGACAGGCAGGGCACCCCCAGGGACACCTAGAGGACAGGCAGGGCACCCCCAGGGACACCCAGGCACCCCCAGAGTACACCTTGGGGACAGCCAGGGCACCCCAGGGACAGCGAGGGCACCCCCAGGGACACCTAGGGGACCTTCAGGGAACCCCAGGGACAGGTACGGGACAGCCAGGGAACCCCAGGGACACCCTGGGCACCCCCAGGGACACCCAGGGCCCCCCCAGGGACACCTAGGGGACAGCCAGGGAACCCCAGGGACACCCAGGGCACCCCCATGGACACCAAGGGGACAGGCAGGGCACCCCCAGGGACACCTAGGGGACAGGCAGGGCACCCCCAAGGGACACCAAGGGGACAGCCAGGGCACCCCCAGGGACACCTACGGGACAGCAAGGGCACCCCCAGGGACACCCTGGGAACCCCCAGGGACACGTAGGGGACAGCCAGGGCACCACAGAGACACCCAGGGCAACCCCAGGGACACCTAGGGGACAGCCAGGGCACCTTAGGGACAGCCAGGGCACCCCCAAGATACGAAGGGGACAGCCAGGGCACCCCCAGGGACACCTAGAGGACAGGCAGGGCACCCCCAGGGACACCTAGGGGACAGGCAGGTCCCCCCCAGGGACACCTAGGGGACAGCAAGGGCCCCCCCAGGGACACCAAGGGGACAGCCAGGGCACCCCAGGGACAGCGAGGGCACCCTCAGGGACACCTAGGGGACAGCCAGGGCCCCCCCAGGGACACCAAGGGACAGCCAGGGCCCCCCCAGGGACACCCAAGGCACCCCCAGGGACACCTTGCGGACAGGCAGGGCACCCCCAGGGACACCGACGGGAAAGCCAGGGCACCCCCAGGGACACCTAGGGGAAGGCAGGGCACCCCCAGGGACATTTAGGGGACAGCCAGGGCACCCCCAGGGACACTTAGGGCACCCCCAGGGACACCTAGGGGACAGCCAGGGCACCCTAAAGACAGCCAGGGCACCCCCAGGGACACCGAGGGGAAAGCCAGGGCACCCCCAGGGACATTTAGGGGACAGCCAGGGCACTCCAGGGACACCCAGGGCACCCCAAGGGACACCTAGGGGACAGCGAGGGCACCCCCGGGGACACCCAGGGCACCCCCAGGGCCGCCTAGGGGACAGCGAGGGCACCCCTCAGGGACACCTAGGAGACCTCCAGGGAACGCCAGGGACACGTACGGGACAGCCAGGGAACCCCAGTGACACCCTGTGCACCCCCAGTGACACCCAGGGCCCCCCTAGGGACACCTAGGGCACAGGCAGGGCACCCCCAGGGACACCGAGGGGACAGCCAGGGCCCCCCCAGGGACACCGAGGGGACAGGCAGGGCAACCCCAGGGCACCCCAGGCACACGTAGATGACAGCCATGGCACCCCAGTGACAGCCAGGGCACCCCCAGGGACAGCTAGGGGACAGCCAGGGCACCGCACGGACACCAAGGGGACAGCCATGGCACCCAAGGGACACCCAGGGATCCCGCAGGGACACGTAGGGGACAGCCAGGGCACCCCAGGGACACCCTGGGCACCCCCAGGGACACCTAGGGGACAGCCAGGGCACTCCCAGGGACACACTGGGAACCCCCAGGGACACCTTGTGGACAGCCAGGGCACCCCCTGGGCACCCCAGGGACAGTCAGGGCACCCCCAGGGACAGCCAGGGCACACCCAGGGACACCTAGGGGACAGCCAGGGCACCCCAGGGCACCCCAGGGACACCCAGGGCACCCTCAGGGACACCTAGGGGACAGCCAGGGCCCCCCCTAGGGACTCCTACTGAATAGCCAGGGCACCCCCAGGGACACCCAGGGCACACGCAGGGACACCTAGGGGACAGCCAGGGCACCCCAGGGACAGCCAGGGCACCCCCGGGTACACCAAGGGGACCTCCAGGGCACCCCCAGGGACACCCACGGCACCCCCAGGGCCACTAAGGGGACAGCCAGGGCCCCCCCAGGGACAGCCAGGGCCCCCCCAGGGACACCTAGGGGACAGCCAGGGCCCCCCCAGGGACACTCAGGGCACCCCCAGGGACACCTAAGGGACAGCCAGGGCACCCCCAGGGACATTTAGGGGACAGCCAGGGCACTCCAAGGACACCCAGGGCACCCCCAGGGACATTTGGGGGACAGCCAGGGCACTCCAGGGACACCCAGGGCACCCCCAAGGACACCTAGGGGACAGCCAGGGCACCCCCAGGGACACCAAGGGGACCCCCAGGGACACCTAGGGGACAGCCAGGGCACCCCCAGGGACACCAAGGGGACCCCCAGGGACACCTTGGGGACAGCCAGGGCACCCCAGGGACACCCACGGCACCCCCAGGAACACCAAGGGACAGACAGAGCACCCCAGGGACACCCAGGGCACCACCAGGGACACCTAGGAGACAGGCAGGGCACCCCCAGGGAAACCCAGGGCACCCCCAACGACACCTAGGGGACAGGCAGGGCACCCTAAAGACAGCCAGCGCACCCCCAGGGCAACCTAGGGGACAGCCAGGGCACCCCAGGGACACCTAGGGGACAGCCAGGGCACCCCCAGGCACACCCAGGGCACCCCCAGGGACACCTAGGGGACAGCCACGGCACCCTAGGGACAGCCAGGGCACCCCCAGGGACACCGAGGGGACAGCCAGGGCCCCCCCAAGGACACCTAGGGGAAAAGCAGGGCACCCCCAGGGACACCTAGGGGACAGCCAGGGCACCCCCAGGGACACCCAGGGCCCCTCCAGGTACACCTAGGGGATAGCCAGCGCCCCCCCAGGGACACCCAGGGCACTCCCAGGGACATCTAGGGGAAGGCAGGACACCCTCAGTGACACGTAGGGGACAGCCAGGGCACCCCCAGGGACATTTAGAGGACAGCCAGGGCACTCCAGGGACACACAGGGCAGCCCCAGGGACACCTAGGGGACAGGCAGGGAACCCCCAGGGACACTGACGGGACAGCAGGGCACCCCCAGGGACACGGACGGGACAGCCAGGGCACCCCCAGAGACACCTAGGGGACAGCCAGGGCACCCCAGGGACACCCAGGGCACCCCCAGGGACATTAAGGGGACAGGCAGGGCACCCCCAGGGACACCCAGGGCACCCCCAATGACACCTAGGGGACAGGCAGGGCACACCCAGGGACACCTAGGGGACAGGCAGGGCACTCCAGGGACACCCAGGGCACCCCCAGGGACACCTAGAGGACAGGCAGGGCACCCCCAGGGCACCTCAGAGACACCCAGGGACACCTAAGGGACAGCCAGGGCATCCGCAGGGACACCCAGGTCACCCCCAGGGACACCTAGGTGACAGCCAGGGCACCCCAGGCACACCCAGGGCACCCCCAGGGACACCTAGGGGACAGCCACGGCACCCTAGGGACAGCCAGGGCACCCCCAGGGACACCGAGGGGACAGCCAGGGCACCCCCAGAGACACCGAGGATACAGCCAGGGCACCCTGGGGACAGCCAGGGCACCCCCAGGGACACCTAGGGGACAGGCAGGTCACCCCCAGGGACACCTAGGGGACAGCCAGGGCACCCTAGGGAAAGCCAGGGCACACCCAGGGACACCTAGGGGACAGGCATGGCACCCCCAGGGACACCTAGGGGACAGGCAGGGCACCCCCAGGGCACCCCAGGGACACCCAGGGCTCCCCCATGGACACCAAGGGGACAGCCAGGGCACCCCAGGGACACCCAGGGCACCCCCTGGGACACCAAGGGGACAGACAGGGCACCCCCAGGGACACCGAGGGGAAAGCCAGGGCACCCCCAGGGATACCTAGGGGAAGGCAGGACACCCCCAGGGACACCAAGGGGACAGCCAGGGCACCCCCAGGGACATTTCGGGGACAGATAGGGCACTACAGGGACACCCAGGGCACCCCCAGGACACCTAGGGGACAGCCAGGGCACCCCCAGGGACACCCAGGGAACCCACAGGGACACCTAGGGGACAGGCAGGGAACCCCCAGGGACACCTAGGGGACAGCCAGGGCACCCCCAGGGACACCCAGGGCACCCCAGGGACACCAAGGGGACAGGCAGGGAACCCCCAGGGACACCTAGGGGATGGCCAGGGCCCACCCAGGGACACCTAGGGGACAGGCAGGGCACCCCCAGGGCACCCCAGGGACACCCAGGGCACCCCCAGCGACACCAAGGGGACAGCCAGAGCACCCCAAGGACAGCCAGGCCACCCCCAGGGACACCTAGGGGAGAGCCAGGGCACCCCAGGGACACCTAGGGGACAGCCAGGGCACCCCCAGGGACACCTAGGGGACAGCCAGGGCACCCCAGGGACAGCCAGGGAACCCCCAGGGACACCAAGGGGACAGCAAGGGCACCCCCAGGGACACCCTGGGCACACCCAGGGACACGTAGGGCACAGCCAGGGCACCCCAGGGACACGCTGGGCGCCCCCAGGACACCTAGGGGACAGCCAGGGCACCCCCAGGGACACCCAGGGCACCCCCAGGGACACCTAGGGGACAGGCAGGGCACCCCCAGAGACCCCTAGGGGACAGCAAGTCCCTAGGGACAGCCATGGCACCCCCAGGGACACCGAGGGGACAGGCAGGGAACCCTAGGGACAGCGAGGAAACCCCCAGAGACACCGAGGGCACAGCCAGGGCACCCTGGGGACAGGCAGGGCACCCCAGGGGACACCTAGGGGACAGCCAGGGCACCCCAGGGACACCTAGGGGACAGCCAGGGCACCCCAGGGACACCCAGGGCACCCCCTGGGACACCAAGGGGAAGGCAGGACACCCCCAGGGACACCTAGGGGACAGCCAGGGCACCCCCAGGGACCTTTAGGGGACAGCTAGGGCACTCCAGGGACACCCAGGGCACCCCCAGGGACATTTAGGGGACAGCCAGGGCACTACAGAGACACCCAGGGCACCCCCAGGGACACCTTGGGGACAGCCAGGGCACCCCCAGGGACACCCAGGGAACCCCCAGGGACACCTAGGGGACAGGCAGGGAACCCCCAGGGACACCTAGGGGACAGCCAGGGCACCCCCAGGGACACCCAGGGCACCCCCAGGGACACCAAGGGGACAGCCAGAGCACCCCAAGGACAGCCAGGCCACCCCCAGGGACACCTAGGGGAGAGCCAGGGCACCCCAGGGACACCTAGGGGACAGCCAGGGCACCCCCAGGGACACCTAGGGGACAGCCAGGGCACCCCAGGGACAGCCAGGGAACCCCCAGGGACACCAAGGGGACAGCAAGGGCACCCCCAGGGACACCCTGGGCACACCCAGGGACACGTAGGGCACAGCCAGGGCACCCCAGGGACACGCTGGGCGCCCCCAGGGACACCTAGGGGACAGCCAGGGCACCCCCAGGGACACCCAGGGCACCCCCAGGGACACCTAGGGGACAGGCAGGGCACCGCCAGAGACCCCTAGGGGACAGCCAGTCCCTAGGGACAGCCATGGCACCCCCAGGGACACCGAGGGGACAGGCAGGGAACCCTAGGGACAGCGAGGAAACTTCCAGAGACACCGAGGGCACAGCCAGGGCACCCTGGGGACAGGCAGGGCATCCCAGGGACACCTAGGGGACAGCCAGGGCACCCCAAGGGACACCTAGGTGACAGCCAGGGCACCCTAGGGACAGCCAGGGCACCCCCAGGGACCCCTAGGGCACAGCCAGGGCACCCCCAGGGACACCGAGATGACAGGCAGGGCACACCCAGGGACACCTTGGGGACAGCCAGGGCACCCCAGGGACAGCCAGGGCACTCCCAGGGACACTCTGGGTACCCACAGGGACACCTTGAAGACAGCCAGGGCATTTCAGGGACATCCAGGGCACCCCCAGTGACACCTAGGGAACAGCCAGGGCACCCTAGGGACCGCCAGGGCACCCCCAGGGACACCCAGGGCAACCCCAGGGACACCTAGAGGACAGACAGGGCACCCCAGGCACACCCACGGCACCCCCAGGGACACCTAGGGGACAGCCAGGGCACCCCGAGGGACACCAGGGCACCCCCAGGGACACCTAGGGGACAGCCAGGGCACCCTAGGGACAGCGAGGGCCCCCCCAGGGACACCTAGGGGACAGCCAGGGCACCCCAGGGACAGCCAGGGCACCCCCAGGGACACCTAGGGGACAGCCAGGGCCCCCCCAGGGACACCTAGGGGACAGCCAGGGCACCCCAGGGACACCCAGGGCACCCCCAGGGACACCTAGCGGACAGCCTGGGCACCCCCAGGGACACCCAGGGCACCCCTCAGGGACACCTAGGGGACAGCCAGGGCACCCTAGGGACACCCAGGGCATCCCCAGGAACACCTAGGGGACCTCAAGGGCACCCCCAGGGACACCCAGGGCACCCCCAGGGCCACCTAGGGGACAGCCAGGGCACCCCAGGGACAGCCAGGGCCCCCCCAGGGACACATAGGGGACAGCCAGGGCACCCCAGGCACACCCAGGGATCCCCCAGGGACACGTAGGGGACAGCCAGGGCACCCCCAGGGACACCGAGGTCACCCCCAGGGACACCTAGGACACCCCCAGAGACACCGAGGGCACAGCCAGGGCACCCTAGGGACAGCCAGGGCAACCCCAGGGACACCTAGGGGACAGCCAGGGCACCCCCAGGGACACCTAGAAGACAGCCAGGGCAACCCCAGGGACATTTAGGGGACAGCCAGGGCACCCCCAGGGACACCTAGGGGACAGCCAGGGTACTCCAGAGACAGCCAGGGCACCCCCAGGGACACCTAGGGGACAGCCAGGGCACCCGAGGGACAGCCAGAGCACCCCCAGGGACACCAAGGGCACAGCCAGGGCACCCTAGGGACAGCCAGGGCAACGCCAGGGACACCTAGGGGACAGCCAGGGCATCCCCAGGGACACCTAGGGGACAGGCAGGGCACCCCCAGGGACTCCTAGGGGACAGCCAGGGCCCCCCCAGGGACAACTAGGGGACAGCCAGGGCACTCCAGGGACAGCCAGGGCCCCCCCAGGGACAACTAGGGGACAGCCAGGGAACTCCAGGGACACCCAGGGCACCCCCAGGGACACCTAGGGGACAGCCAGGGCACCCTAAAGACAGCCAGGGCACCCCCAGGGACACCTAGGGGACAGGCAGGGCACCCCCAGGGACACCGAGGGGAAAGCCAGGGCACCCCCAGGGACACCTAGGGGAAGGCAGGACACCCCCAGGGACACCTAGGGGACAGCCAGGGCCCCCCCAGGGACACCTAGGGGACAGGCAGGGCACCCCCAGGGACACCGAGGGGAAAGCCAGGGCACCCCCAGGGACACCTAGGGGAAGGCAGGACACCCCCAGGGACACCTAGGGGACAGCCAGGGCACTCCAGGGACACCCAGGGCACCACCAGTGACACCTAGGGGACAGGCCGAGCACCCGCAGAAACACCTAGGGGACAGGCAGGGCACCCCCAGGGATACTGACGGGACAGCCAGGGCACCCCCAGAGACCCCTAGGGGACAGCCAGGGCACTCCCAGGGACACCCAGGGCACCCCCAGGGACACGATGGGGACAGCCAGGGCACCCCAGGGCCACCTAGGGGACAGCCAGGGCACCCCCAGGGACAGCCAGGGCCCCCCCAGGGACACATAGGAGACAGCCAGGGCACCCCAGGCACACCAAGGGCGCCCCCAGGGACACCTAGGGGACAGCCAGGGCACCCCCAGGAACACCGAGGTCACCCCCAGGGACACCTAGGGCACCCCCAGAGACACCGAGAGCACAGCCAGGGCACCCAAGGGACAGCCAGGGCACCCCCAGGGACACCTAGGGGACAGCCAGGGCACCCCCAGGGACACCTAGAAGACAGCCAGGGCAACCCCAGGGACACCTAGGGGACAGCCAGGGCACCCCCAGGGACACCTAGGGGACAGCCAGGGCACTCCAGAGACAGCCAGGGCACCCCCAGGGACAACTAGGGGACAGCCAGGGCACCCGAGGGACAGCCAGAGCACCCCCAGGGACATCAAGGGCACAGCCAGGGCACCCTAGGGACAGCCAGGGCAACGACAGGGACACCTAGGGGACAGCCAGGGCATCCCCAGGGACACCTAGGGGACAGGCAGGGCACCCCCAGGGACACCTAGGGGACAGCCAGGGCCCCCCCAGGGACAACTAGGGGACAGCCAGGGCACTCCAGGGACACGCAGGGCACCCCCAGGGACACATAGGGGACAGCCAGGGCACCCTAAAGACAGCCAGGGCACTCCCAGGGACACCTAGGGGACAGGCAGGGCACCCCCAGGGACACCGAGGGGAAAGCCAGGGCACCCCCAGGGACACCTAGGGGACAGCCAGGGCCCCCACAGGGACAACTAGGGGACAGCCAGGGCACTCCAGGGACACCCAGGGCACCCCCAGGGACACCTAGGGGACAGCCAGGGCACCCTAAAAACAGCCAGGGCACCCCCAGGGACACCTAGGGGACAGGCAGGGCACCCCCAGGGACACCGAGGGGAAAGCCAGGGCACCCCCAGGGACACCCAGGGCACCCCCAGGGACACCTAGGGAACAGCCAGGGCATCCCCAGGGACACCCAGGGCACCCCCAGGGACACCTAGAGGACAGCCAGGGAACCCTAGGGACAGCCAGGGCACCCCCAGGGACACCAAGGGCACAGACAGGGCACCCTAGGGACACCAAGGGGACAGCCAGGGCACCCCCAGGGACACCTAGGGGACAGGCAGGGCACCCCCAGAGACCCTTAGGGGACAGCCAGGGCCCCCCCAGGGACACCCAGGGCACCCCCAGGGACACCTAGGGGACAGCCAGGGCGTCCCCAGGGAGACCCAGGGCAACCCCAGGGACACCTAGAGGACAGCCAGGGCACCCCAGGGACACTCACGGCACCCCCAGGGACACCTAGGGGACAGCCAGGGCACCTCGAGGGACACCAGGGCACCCCCAGGGACACCTAGGGGACAGCCAGGGCACCCCAGGGACAGCGAGGGCACCCCCAGGGACACCTAGGCGATCTCCAGGGACATCTAGGGGACAGCCAGGGCACCCCAGGGACAGTCAGGGCACCCCCAGGAACACCTAGGGGACAGCCAGGGCACCCCAGGGACACCAAGGGAACCCCAGGGACACCTAGGGGACAGCCAGGGCCCCCCCAGGGACACCTAGGGGACAGCCAGGGCGCCCCAGGGACACCCAGGGCACCCCCAGGGACACCTAGGGGACAGCCAGGGCATCCCGAGGGACAGGGAGGGCACCCACAGGGACACCTAGGAGACAGCCAGGGCACGCCAGGGACACCCAGGGCACCCCCAGGGACACCTAGGAGACAGCCAGGGCACGCCAGGGACACCAAGGGCAGCCAGGGCACCCCAAGGACAGCCAGGGCAGCCCACGGACACCTACGGGAAAGCCAGGGCACCCCAGGGCAGCCCAGGGACACCCAGGGTACTCCAGGGACACGTAGGGGACCTCCCGGGCACCCCAGGGACACCCAGGGCCCCCCCAGGGACACCTACGGGACAGCCAGGGAACGCCAGGGACACCATGGGCACGCCCAGGGACACCTAGGGGACAGCCAGGGCACCCCCAGGGACATTTAGGGGACAGCCAGGGCACTCCAGGGACACCCAGGGCACCCCCAGTGACACCTAGGGGACAGGCCGAGCACCCCCAGGGACACCTAGGGGACAGGCAGGGCACCCCCAGGGACACTGACGGGACAGCCAGGGCACCCCCAGAGACACCTAGGGGACAGCCAGGGCACTCCCAGGGACACTCTGGGCACCCACAGGGACACCTTGAAGACAGCCAGGGCACCTCAGGGACATCCAGGGCACCCCCAGGGACACCTAGGGAACAGCCAGGGCACCTTAGGGACCGCCAGGGCACCCCCAGGGACACCCAGGGCACCCCCAGGGACACGAAGGGGACAGCAAGGGCACCCCAGGGACACCTAGGAGACAGGCAGGGCACCCCCAGGGACACCCAGGGCACCCCCAACGACACTTAGGGGACAGGCAGGGCACCCCCAGGGACACTGACGAGACAGCCAGGGCACCCCCAGGGACACCTAGGGGACAGCCAGGGCACCCCCAGGGACACGCAGGGAACCCCCAGGGACACCTAGGGGAAAGCCAGGGCACCCTAAGGACACCTAGGGGAAGGCAGGACACCCACTGGGACAAGTCGGGGACAGGCAGGGCACCCCCAGGGACACCTAGGGCACAGCCAGGGCCCCCCCAAGGACACCAAGGGGACATCCAGAGCACCCCAGGGACAGCCAGGGCACCCCCAGGGACACCTAAGGAACACCCTGGGCACCCCCAGGGACACCAAGGGGACCCCCAGGGACACCTAGGGGACAGGCAGGGCACCCCCAAGGACACTGACGGGACAGCCAGGGCACCCCCAGAGACCCCTAGGGGACAGCCAGGGCACTCCCAGGGACACTTTGGGCACCCACAGGGACACCTTTGGGACAGCTAGGGCACCCCAGGGACAGCCAGGGCACCGCCAGGGACACCTAGGGGACCTCCAGGGCACCCCCAGGGACACCCAGGGCACCCCCAGGGCCACCTAAGGAACAGCCAGGGCACCCCAGGGACAGCGAGGGAACCCCCAGGGACACCCAGGGCACCCCCAGGGACACCTAGGGGACAGCCAGGGCACCCCCAGGGACACCCAGGGCACCCCCAGGGACACCTAGGGGACAGCCAGGGCACCCCCAGGGACACCTAGGGGAGAGGCAGAGCACCCCCAGGGACACCTAGGGGACAGCCAGGGCACCCCAAGGGACAGCCAGGGCACCCCCTGGGACCCCTAGGGCACAGCCAGGGCACCCTAGGGACAGCCAGGGCACCCCTAGGGACACCAAGGGGACATCCAGAGCACCCCAGGGACAGCCAGGGCACCCCCAGGGACACCTAAGGAACACCCTGGGCACCCCCAGGGACACCAAGGGGACCCCTAGGGACACCTAGGGGACAGGCAGGGCACCCCCAGGGACACTGACGGGACAGCCAGGGCACCCCCAGATACCCCTAGGGGACAGCCAGGGCACTCCCAGGGACACTTTGGGCACCCACAGGGACACCTTGGGGACAGCCAGGGCACACCAGGGACACCCAGGGCACCCCCAGGGACACCTAGGGGACTTCAAGGGCACCCCCAGGGACACCCAGGGCACCCCCCGGGCCACCTAGGGGACAGTCAGGGCACCCCAGGGACAGCCAGGCCCCCCCCAGGGACACATAGGAGACAGCCAGGGCACCCCCAGGAACACCGAGGTCACCCCCAGGGACACCTAGGGCACCCCCAGAGACACCGAGAGCACAGCCAGGGCACCCTAGGGACAGCCAGGGCACCCCCAGGGACACCTAGGGGACAGCCAGGGCACCCCCAGGGACACCTAGAAGACAGCCAGGGCAACCCCAGGGAAACCTAGGGGACAGCCAGGGCACCCCCACGGACACCTAGGGGACAGGCAGGGCACTCCAGAGACAGCCAGGGCACCCCCAGGGACCCCTAGGGGACAGCCAGGGCACCCGAGGGACAGCCAGGGCACCCCCAGGGACACCAAGGGGACATCCAGAGCACCCCAGGGACAGCCAGGGCACCCCCAGGGACACCTAAGGAACACCCTGGACACCCCAAGGGACACCCAGGGCACCCCAAGGGACACCTAGGGGACCTCCAGGGCACCCCCAGGGACACCCAGGGCACCCCCAGGGCCACCTAGGGGACAGCCAGGGCACCCCAGGGACACCCAGGGCCCCCCAAGGGACACCTAGGGGACAGCCAGGGCACCTCAGGCACACCCAGGGCTCCCCCAGGGACACCTAGGGGACAGCCAGGGCACCCCCAGGGACACCGAGGTCACCCCCAGGGACACCTAGGGCACCCCCAGAGACACCGAGGGCACAGCCAGGGCACCCTAGGAACAGCCAGGGCACCCCCAGGGACACCTAGGGGACACCCAGGGCACCCCCAGGGACACCTAGAAGACAGCCAGGGCACTCCCAGGGACACTGACGGGACAGCCAGGGCACCCCCAGGGACACATAGGGGACAGCCAGGGCACTCCAGAGACAGCCAGGGTACCCCCAGGGACGCCTAGGGGACAGCCAGGGCACCCCAGGGACACCCAGGGCACCCCCAGGGACACCGAGGGGACAGCCATGGCACCCTAGGGACAGCCATGGCACCCTAGGGACAGCCAGGGCACCCCCAGAGACACCGAGGGCACAGCCAGGGCACCCTAGGGACAGCCAGGGTACCCCCAGGGACACCTAGGGGACAGCCAGGGCACCCCCAGGGACACCCAGGGCACCCCCAGGGACACCTAGGGGACAGCCAGGGCACCCCCAGGGACACCTAGGGGAGAGGCAGGGCACCCCCAGGGACACCTAGGGGACAGGCAGGGCACCCCCAGGGACACTGACGGGACAGCCAGGGCACCCATAGAGACCCCTAGGGGACAGCCAGGGCACTCCCAGGGACACTCTGGGCACCCACAGGGACACCTTGAAGACAGCCAGGGCACCTCAGGGACATCCAGGGCACCCCCAGGGACACCTAGGGGACAGCCAGGGCACCCTAGGGACACCTAGGGGACAGGCAGGGCACCCCCAGAGACCCCTAGGGGACAGCCAGGGCCCACCCAGGGACACCAAGGGCACCACCAGGGACACCTAGGGGACAGCCAGGGCAACGCCAGGGACACCTAGGAGACAGGCAGGGCACACCCAGGGACACTGACGGGACAGCCAGGGCACCCCCAGAGACCCCTAGGGTACAACCAGGGCACCTACAGGGACACTCTGGGCACCCCCAGGGACACCTAGGGGACAGGCAGGGCAACCCCAGAGCCCCCTAGGGGACAGCCATGGCACCCGAGGGACAGCCAGAGCACCCCCAGGGACACCAAGGGCACAGCCAGGGCACCCTAGGGACAGCCAGGGCAACGCCAGGGACACCTAGGGGACAGCCAGGGCATCCCCAGGGACACCCAGGGCACCCCCAGGGACACCTAGAGGACAGCCAGGGCACCCCCAGGGACACCTAGGGGACAGGCAGGGCACCCTCAGGGACACCTAGGGGACAGCCAGGGCCCCCCCAGGGACAACTAGGGGACAGCCAGGGCACTCCAGGGACACCCAGGACACCCCCAGGGACACCTAGGGGACAGCCAGGGCACCCTAAAGACAGCCAGGGCACCCCCAGGGACACCTAGGGGACAGGCAGGGCACCCCCAGGGACATTTAGGGGACAGCCAGGGCACTCCTGGGAAACCCAGGGCACCCCCAGGGACACCAAGGGGACAGCCAGGGCACCCTAAAGACAGCCAGGGCACGCCCAGGGACACCTAGGGGACAGCCAGGGCACCCCCAGGGACACCCAGGGCACCCCCAGGGACACCTAGGGGACAGGCAGGGCACCGCCAGAGACCCCTAGGGGACAGCCAGTCCCTAGGGACAGCCATGGCACCCCCAGGGACACCGAGGGGACAGGCAGGGAACCCTAGGGACAGCGAGGAAACTTCCAGAGACACCGAGGGCACAGCCAGGGCACCCTGGGGACAGGCAGGGCATCCCAGGGACACCTAGGGGACAGCCAGGGCACCCCAAGGGACACCTAGGTGACAGCCAGGGCACCCTAGGGACAGCCAGGGCACCCCCAGGGACCCCTAGGGCACAGCCAGGGCACCCCCAGGGACACCGAGATGACAGGCAGGGCACACCCAGGGACACCTTGGGGACAGCCAGGGCACCCCAGGGACAGCCAGGGCACTCCCAGGGACACTCTGGGTACCCACAGGGACACCTTGAAGACAGCCAGGGCACCTCAGGGACATCCAGGGCACCCCCAGTGACACCTAGGGAACAGCCAGGGCACCCTAGGGACCGCCAGGGCACCCCCAGGGACACCCAGGGCAACCCCAGGGACACCTAGAGGACAGACAGGGCACCCCAGGCACACCCACGGCACCCCCAGGGACACCTAGGGGACAGCCAGGGCACCCCGAGGGACACCAGGGCACCCCCAGGGACACCTAGGGGACAGCCAGGGCACCCTAGGGACAGCGAGGGCCCCCCCAGGGACACCTAGGGGACAGCCAGGGCACCCCAGGGACAGCCAGGGCACCCCCAGGGACACCTAGGGGACAGCCAGGGCCCCCCCAGGGACACCTAGGGGACAGCCAGGGCACCCCAGGGACACCCAGGGCACCCCCAGGGACACCTAGCGGACAGCCTGGGCACCCCCAGGGACACCCAGGGCACCCCTCAGGGACACCTAGGGGACAGCCAGGGCACCCTAGGGACACCCAGGGCATCCCCAGGAACACCTAGGGGACCTCAAGGGCACCCCCAGGGACACCCAGGGCACCCCCAGGGCCACCTAGGGGACAGCCAGGGCACCCCAGGGACAGCCAGGGCCCCCCCAGGGACACATAGGGGACAGCCAGGGCACCCCAGGCACACCCAGGGCTCCCCCAGGGACACGTAGGGGACAGCCAGGGCACCCCCAGGGACACCGAGGTCACCCCCAGGGACACCTAGGACACCCCCAGAGACACCGAGGGCACAGCCAGGGCACCCTAGGGACAGCCAGGGCAACCCCAGGGACACCTAGGGGACAGCCAGGGCACCCCCAGGGACACCTAGAAGACAGCCAGGGCAACCCCAGGGACATTTAGGGGACAGCCAGGGCACCCCCAGGGACACCTAGGGGACAGCCAGGGTACTCCAGAGACAGCCAGGGCACCCCCAGGGACACCTAGGGGACAGCCAGGGCACCCGAGGGACAGCCAGAGCACCCCCAGGGACACCAAGGGCACAGCCAGGGCACCCTAGGGACAGCCAGGGCAACGCCAGGGACACCTAGGGGACAGCCAGGGCATCCCCAGGGACACCTAGGGGACAGGCAGGGCACCCCCAGGGACACCCAGGGGACAGCCAGGGCCCCCCCAGGGACAACTAGGGGACAGCCAGGGCACTCCAGGGACAGCCAGGGCCCCCCCAGGGACAACTAGGGGACAGCCAGGGAACTCCAGGGACACCCAGGGCACCCCCAGGGACACCTAGGGGACAGCCAGGGCACCCTAAAGACAGCCAGGGCACCCCCAGGGACACCTAGGGGACAGGCAGGGCACCCCCAGGGACACCGAGGGGAAAGCCAGGGCACCCCCAGGGACACCTAGGGGAAGGCAGGACACCCCCAGGGACACCTAGGGGACAGCCAGGGCCCCCCCAGGGACACCTAGGGGACAGGCAGGGCACCCCCAGGGACACCGAGGGGAAAGCCAGGGCACCCCCAGGGACACCTAGGGGAAGGCAGGACACCCCCAGGGACACCTAGGGGACAGCCAGGGCACTCCAGGGACACCCAGGGCACCACCAGTGACACCTAGGGGACAGGCCGAGCACCCGCAGAAACACCTAGGGGACAGGCAGGGCACCCCCAGGGATACTGACGGGACAGCCAGGGCACCCCCAGAGACCCCTAGGGGACAGCCAGGGCACTCCCAGGGACACCCAGGGCACCCCCAGGGACACGATGGGGACAGCCAGGGCACCCCAGGGCCACCTAGGGGACAGCCAGGGCACCCCCAGGGACAGCCAGGGCCCCCCCAGGGACACATAGGAGACAGCCAGGGCACCCCAGGCACACCAAGGGCGCCCCCAGGGACACCTAGGGGACAGCCAGGGCACCCCCAGGAACACCGAGGTCACCCCCAGGGACACCTAGGGCACCCCCAGAGACACCGAGAGCACAGCCAGGGCACCCAAGGGACAGCCAGGGCACCCCCAGGGACACCTAGGGGACAGCCAGGGCACCCCCAGGGACACCTAGAAGACAGCCAGGGCAACCCCAGGGACACCTAGGGGACAGCCAGGGCACCCCCAGGGACACCTAGGGGACCTCCAGGGCACCCCCAGGGACACCCAGGGCACCCCCAGGGCCACCTAGGGGACAGCCAGGGCACCCCAGGGACACCCAGGGCCCCCCAAGGGACACCTAGGGGACAGCCAGGGCACCCCAGGGACACCCAGGGCCCCCCCAGGGACACCTAGGGGACAGCCAGGGCACCCCCAGGGACACCGAGGTCACCCCCAGGGACACCTAGGGCACCCCCAGAGACACCGAGGGCACAGCCAGGGCACCCTAGGAACAGCCAGGGCACCCCCAGGGACACCTAGGGGACACCCAGGGCACCCCCAGGGACACCTAGAAGACAGCCAGGGCACTCCCAGGGACACTGACGGGACAGCCAGGGCACCCCCAGGGACACATAGGGGACAGCCAGGGCACTCCAGAGACAGCCAGGGTACCCCCAGGGACGCCTAGGGGACAGCCAGGGCACCCCAGGGACACCCAGGGCACCCCCAGGGACACCGAGGGGACAGCCATGGCACCCTAGGGACAGCCATGGCACCCTAGGGACAGCCAGGGCACCCCCAGAGACACCGAGGGCACAGCCAGGGCACCCTAGGGACAGCCAGGGTACCCCCAGGGACACCTAGGGGACAGCCAGGGCACCCCCAGGGACACCCAGGGCACCCCCAGGGACACCTAGGGGACAGCCAGGGCACCCCCAGGGACACCTAGGGGAGAGGCAGGGCACCCCCAGGGACACCTAGGGGACAGGCAGGGCACCCCCAGGGACACTGACGGGACAGCCAGGGCACCCATAGAGACCCCTAGGGGACAGCCAGGGCACTCCCAGGGACACTCTGGGCACCCACAGGGACACCTTGAAGACAGCCAGGGCACCTCAGGGACATCCAGGGCACCCCCAGGGACACCTAGGGGACAGCCAGGGCACCCTAGGGACACCTAGGGGACAGGCAGGGCACCCCCAGAGACCCCTAGGGGACAGCCAGGGCCCACCCAGGGACACCAAGGGCACCACCAGGGACACCTAGGGGACAGCCAGGGCAACGCCAGGGACACCTAGGGGACAGGCAGGGCACACCCAGGGACACTGACGGGACAGCCAGGGCACCCCCAGAGACCCCTAGGGTACAACCAGGGCACCTACAGGGACACTCTGGGCACCCCCAGGGACACCTAGGGGACAGGCAGGGCAACCCCAGAGCCCCCTAGGGGACAGCCATGGCACCCGAGGGACAGCCAGAGCACCCCCAGGGACACCAAGGGCACAGCCAGGGCACCCTAGGGACAGCCAGGGCAACGCCAGGGACACCTAGGGGACAGCCAGGGCATCCCCAGGGACACCCAGGGCACCCCCAGGGACACCTAGAGGACAGCCAGGGCACCCCCAGGGACACCTAGGGGACAGGCAGGGCACCCTCAGGGACACCTAGGGGACAGCCAGGGCCCCCCCAGGGACAACTAGGGGACAGCCAGGGCACTCCAGGGACACCCAGGACACCCCCAGGGACACCTAGGGGACAGCCAGGGCACCCTAAAGACAGCCAGGGCACCCCCAGGGACACCTAGGGGACAGGCAGGGCACCCCCAGGGACATTTAGGGGACAGCCAGGGCACTCCTGGGAAACCCAGGGCACCCCCAGGGACACCAAGGGGACAGCCAGGGCACCCTAAAGACAGCCAGGGCACGCCCAGGGACACCTAGGGGACAGGCAGGGCACCCCCAGGGACACCGAGGGGAAAGCCAGGGCACCCCCAGGGACACCCAGGGCACCCCCAGGGACACCAAGGGGACAGCCAGAGCACCCCAAGGACAGCCAGGCCACCCCCAGGGACACCTAGGGGAGAGCCAGGGCACCCCAGGGACACCTAGGGGACAGCCAGGGCACCCCCAGGGACACCTAGGGGACAGCCAGGGCACCCCAGGGACAGCCAGGGAACCCCCAGGGACACCAAGGGGACAGCCAGGGACACGTAGGGCACAGCCAGGGCACCCCAGGGACACGCTGGGCGCCCCCAGGGACACCTAGGGGACAGCCAGGGCACCCCCAGGGACACCCAGGGCGCCCCCAGGGACACCTAGGGGACAGGCAGGGCACCGCCAGAGACCCCTAGGGGACAGCCAGTCCCTAGGGACAGCCATGGCACCCCCAGGGACACCGAGGGGACAGGCAGGGAACCCTAGGGACAGCGAGGAAACTTCCAGAGACACCGAGGGCACAGCCAGGGCACCCTGGGGACAGGCAGGGCATCCCAGGGACACCTAGGGGACAGCCAGGGCACCCCAAGGGACACCTAGGTGACAGCCAGGGCACCCTAGGGACAGCCAGGGCACCCCCAGGGACCCCTAGGGCACAGCCAGGGCACCCCCAGGGACACCGAGATGACAGGCAGGGCACACCCAGGGACACCTTGGGGACAGCCAGGGCACCCCAGGGACAGCCAGGGCACTCCCAGGGACACTCTGGGTACCCACAGGGACACCTTGAAGACAGCCAGGGCACCTCAGGGACATCCAGGGCACCCCCAGTGACACCTAGGGAACAGCCAGGGCACCCTAGGGACCGCCAGGGCACCCCCAGGGACACCCAGGGCAACCCCAGGGACACCTAGAGGACAGACAGGGCACCCCAGGCACACCCACGGCACCCCCAGGGACACCTAGGGGACAGCCAGGGCACCCCGAGGGACACCAGGGCACCCCCAGGGACACCTAGGGGACAGCCAGGGCACCCTAGGGACAGCGAGGGCCCCCCCAGGGACACCTAGGGGACAGCCAGGGCACCCCAGGGACAGCCAGGGCACCCCCAGGGACACCTAGGGGACAGCCAGGGCCCCCCCAGGGACACCTAGGGGACAGCCAGGGCACCCCAGGGACACCCAGGGCACCCCCAGGGACACCTAGCGGACAGCCTGGGCACCCCCAGGGACACCCAGGGCACCCCTCAGGGACACCTAGGGGACAGCCAGGGCACCCTAGGGACACCCAGGGCATCCCCAGGAACACCTAGGGGACCTCAAGGGCACCCCCAGGGACACCCAGGGCACCCCCAGGGCCACCTAGGGGACAGCCAGGGCACCCCAGGGACAGCCAGGGCCCCCCCAGGGACACATAGGGGACAGCCAGGGCACCCCAGGCACACCCAGGGCTCCCCCAGGGACACGTAGGGGACAGCCAGGGCACCCCCAGGGACACCGAGGTCACCCCCAGGGACACCTAGGACACCCCCAGAGACACCGAGGGCACAGCCAGGGCACCCTAGGGACAGCCAGGGCAACCCCAGGGACACCTAGGGGACAGCCAGGGCACCCCCAGGGACACCTAGAAGACAGCCAGGGCAACCCCAGGGACATTTAGGGGACAGCCAGGGCACCCCCAGGGACACCTAGGGGACAGCCAGGGTACTCCAGAGACAGCCAGGGCACCCCCAGGGACACCTAGGGGACAGCCAGGGCACCCGAGGGACAGCCAGAGCACCCCCAGGGACACCAAGGGCACAGCCAGGGCACCCTAGGGACAGCCAGGGCAACGCCAGGGACACCTAGGGGACAGCCAGGGCATCCCCAGGGACACCTAGGGGACAGGCAGGGCACCCCCAGGGACACCTAGGGGACAGCCAGGGCCCCCCCAGGGACAACTAGGGGACAGCCAGGGCACTCCAGGGACAGCCAGGGCCCCCCCAGGGACAACTAGGGGACAGCCAGGGAACTCCAGGGACACCCAGGGCACCCCCAGGGACACCTAGGGGACAGCCAGGGCACCCTAAAGACAGCCAGGGCACCCCCAGGGACACCTAGGGGACAGGCAGGGCACCCCCAGGGACACCGAGGGGAAAGCCAGGGCACCCCCAGGGACACCTAGGGGAAGGCAGGACACCCCCAGGGACACCTAGGGGACAGCCAGGGCCCCCCCAGGGACACCTAGGGGACAGGCAGGGCACCCCCAGGGACACCGAGGGGAAAGCCAGGGCACCCCCAGGGACACCTAGGGGAAGGCAGGACACCCCCAGGGACACCTAGGGGACAGCCAGGGCACTCCAGGGACACCCAGGGCACCACCAGTGACACCTAGGGGACAGGCCGAGCACCCGCAGAAACACCTAGGGGACAGGCAGGGCACCCCCAGGGATACTGACGGGACAGCCAGGGCACCCCCAGAGACCCCTAGGGGACAGCCAGGGCACTCCCAGGGACACCCAGGGCACCCCCAGGGACACGATGGGGACAGCCAGGGCACCCCAGGGCCACCTAGGGGACAGCCAGGGCACCCCCA
Organism: Chamaea fasciata; assembly: GCF_029207755.1. NCBI lineage: Eukaryota > Metazoa > Chordata > Aves > Passeriformes > Sylviidae > Chamaea > Chamaea fasciata. The sequence continues at coordinate 65,172 of NW_027094394.1, forward strand.
GGGACAGCCAGGGCCCCCCCAGGGACACATAGGAGACAGCCAGGGCACCCCAGGCACACCAAGGGCGCCCCCAGGGACACCTAGGGGACAGCCAGGGCACCCCCAGGAACACCGAGGTCACCCCCAGGGACACCTAGGGCACCCCCAGAGACACCGAGAGCACAGCCAGGGCACCCAAGGGACAGCCAGGGCACCCCCAGGGACACCTAGGGGACAGCCAGGGCACCCCCAGGGACACCTAGAAGACAGCCAGGGCAACCCCAGGGACACCTAGGGGACAGCCAGGGCACCCCCAGGGACACCTAGGGGACAGCCAGGGCACTCCAGAGACAGCCAGGGCACCCCCAGGGACAACTAGGGGACAGCCAGGGCACCCGAGGGACAGCCAGAGCACCCCCAGGGACACCAAGGGCACAGCCAGGGCACCCTAGGGACAGCCAGGGCAACGACAGGGACACCTAGGGGACAGCCAGGGCATCCCCAGGGACACCTAGGGGACAGGCAGGGCACCCCCAGGGACACCTAGGGGACAGCCAGGGCCCCCCCAGGGACAACTAGGGGACAGCCAGGGCACTCCAGGGACACGCAGGGCACCCCCAGGGACACATAGGGGACAGCCAGGGCACCCTAAAGACAGCCAGGGCACTCCCAGGGACACCTAGGGGACAGGCAGGGCACCCCCAGGGACACCGAGGGGAAAGCCAGGGCACCCCCAGGGACACCTAGGGGACAGCCAGGGCCACCACAGGGACAACTAGGGGACAGCCAGGGCACTCCAGGGACACCCAGGGCACCCCCAGGGACACCTAGGGGACAGCCAGGGCACCCTAAAAACAGCCAGGGCACCCCCAGGGACACCTAGGGGACAGGCAGGGCACCCCCAGGGACACCGAGGGGAAAGCCAGGGCACCCCCAGGGACACCCAGGGCACCCCCAGGGACACCTAGGGAACAGCCAGGGCATCCCCAGGGACACCCAGGGCACCCCCAGGGACACCTAGAGGACAGCCAGGGCACCCTAGGGACAGCCAGGGCACCCCCAGGGACACCAAGGGCACAGACAGGGCACCCTAGGGACACCAAGGGGACAGCCAGGGCACCCCCAGGGACACCTAGGGGACAGGCAGGGCACCCCCAGAGACCCTTAGGGGACAGCCAGGGCCCCCCCAGGGACACCCAGGGCACCCCCAGGGACACCTAGGGGACAGCCAGGGCGTCCCCAGGGAGACCCAGGGCAACCCCAGGGACACCTAGAGGACAGCCAGGGCACCCCAGGGACACTCACGGCACCCCCAGGGACACCTAGGGGACAGCCAGGGCACCTCGAGGGACACCAGGGCACCCCCAGGGACACCTAGGGGACAGCCAGGGCACCCCAGGGACAGCGAGGGCACCCCCAGGGACACCTAGGCGATCTCCAGGGACATCTAGGGGACAGCCAGGGCACCCCAGGGACAGTCAGGGCACCCCCAGGAACACCTAGGGGACAGCCAGGGCACCCCAGGGACACCAAGGGAACCCCAGGGACACCTAGGGGACAGCCAGGGCCCCCCCAGGGACACCTAGGGGACAGCCAGGGCGCCCCAGGGACACCCAGGGCACCCCCAGGGACACCTAGGGGACAGCCAGGGCATCCCGAGGGACAGGGAGGGCACCCACAGGGACACCTAGGAGACAGCCAGGGCACGCCAGGGACACCCAGGGCACCCCCAGGGACACCTAGGAGACAGCCAGGGCACGCCAGGGACACCAAGGGCAGCCAGGGCACCCCAAGGACAGCCAGGGCAGCCCACGGACACCTACGGGAAAGCCAGGGCACCCCAGGGCAGCCCAGGGACACCCAGGGTACTCCAGGGACACGTAGGGGACCTCCCGGGCACCCCAGGGACACCCAGGGCCCCCCCAGGGACACCTACGGGACAGCCAGGGAACGCCAGGGACACCATGGGCACGCCCAGGGACACCTAGGGGACAGCCAGGGCACCCCCAGGGACATTTAGGGGACAGCCAGGGCACTCCAGGGACACCCAGGGCACCCCCAGTGACACCTAGGGGACAGGCCGAGCACCCCCAGGGACACCTAGGGGACAGGCAGGGCACCCCCAGGGACACTGACGGGACAGCCAGGGCACCCCCAGAGACACCTAGGGGACAGCCAGGGCACTCCCAGGGACACTCTGGGCACCCACAGGGACACCTTGAAGACAGCCAGGGCACCTCAGGGACATCCAGGGCACCCCCAGGGACACCTAGGGAACAGCCAGGGCACCTTAGGGACCGCCAGGGCACCCCCAGGGACACCCAGGGCACCCCCAGGGACACGAAGGGGACAGCAAGGGCACCCCAGGGACACCTAGGAGACAGGCAGGGCACCCCCAGGGACACCCAGGGCACCCCCAACGACACTTAGGGGACAGGCAGGGCACCCCCAGGGACACTGACGAGACAGCCAGGGCACCCCCAGGGACACCTAGGGGACAGCCAGGGCACCCCCAGGGACACGCAGGGAACCCCCAGGGACACCTAGGGGAAAGCCAGGGCACCCTAAGGACACCTAGGGGAAGGCAGGACACCCACTGGGACAAGTCGGGGACAGGCAGGGCACCCCCAGGGACACCTAGGGCACAGCCAGGGCCCCCCCAAGGACACCAAGGGGACATCCAGAGCACCCCAGGGACAGCCAGGGCACCCCCAGGGACACCTAAGGAACACCCTGGGCACCCCCAGGGACACCAAGGGGACCCCCAGGGACACCTAGGGGACAGGCAGGGCACCCCCAGGGACACTGACGGGACAGCCAGGGCACCCCCAGAGACCCCTAGGGGACAGCCAGGGCACTCCCAGGGACACTTTGGGCACCCACAGGGACACCTTTGGGACAGCTAGGGCACCCCAGGGACAGCCAGGGCACCGCCAGGGACACCTAGGGGACCTCCAGGGCACCCCCAGGGACACCCAGGGCACCCCCAGGGCCACCTAAGGAACAGCCAGGGCACCCCAGGGACAGCGAGGGAACCCCCAGGGACACCCAGGGCACCCCCAGGGACACCTAGGGGACAGCCAGGGCACCCCCAGGGACACCCAGGGCACCCCCAGGGACACCTAGGGGACAGCCAGGGCACCCCCAGGGACACCTAGGGGAGAGGCAGAGCACCCCCAGGGACACCTAGGGGACAGCCAGGGCACCCCAAGGGACAGCCAGGGCACCCCCTGGGACCCCTAGGGCACAGCCAGGGCACCCTAGGGACAGCCAGGGCACCCCTAGGGACACCAAGGGGACATCCAGAGCACCCCAGGGACAGCCAGGGCACCCCCAGGGACACCTAAGGAACACCCTGGGCACCCCCAGGGACACCAAGGGGACCCCTAGGGACACCTAGGGGACAGGCAGGGCACCCCCAGGGACACTGACGGGACAGCCAGGGCACCCCCAGATACCCCTAGGGGACAGCCAGGGCACTCCCAGGGACACTTTGGGCACCCACAGGGACACCTTGGGGACAGCCAGGGCACACCAGGGACACCCAGGGCACCCCCAGGGACACCTAGGGGACTTCAAGGGCACCCCCAGGGACACCCAGGGCACCCCCCGGGCCACCTAGGGGACAGTCAGGGCACCCCAGGGACAGCCAGGCCCCCCCCAGGGACACATAGGAGACAGCCAGGGCACCCCCAGGAACACCGAGGTCACCCCCAGGGACACCTAGGGCACCCCCAGAGACACCGAGAGCACAGCCAGGGCACCCTAGGGACAGCCAGGGCACCCCCAGGGACACCTAGGGGACAGCCAGGGCACTCCCAGGGACACCTAGAAGACAGCCAGGGCAACCCCAGGGAAACCTAGGGGACAGCCAGGGCACCCCCACGGACACCTAGGGGACAGGCAGGGCACTCCAGAGACAGCCAGGGCACCCCCAGGGACCCCTAGGGGACAGCCAGGGCACCCGAGGGACAGCCAGGGCACCCCCAGGGACACCAAGGGGACATCCAGAGCACCCCAGGGACAGCCAGGGCACCCCCAGGGACACCTAAGGAACACCCTGGACACCCCAAGGGACACCCAGGGCACCCCAAGGGACACCTAGGGGACCTCCAGGGCACCCCCAGGGACACCCAGGGCACCCCCAGGGCCACCTAGGGGACAGCCAGGGCACCCCAGGGACACCCAGGGCCCCCCAAGGGACACCTAGGGGACAGCCAGGGCACCTCAGGCACACCCAGGGCTCCCCCAGGGACACCTAGGGGACAGCCAGGGCACCCCCAGGGACACCGAGGTCACCCCCAGGGACACCTAGGGCACCCCCAGAGACACCGAGGGCACAGCCAGGGCACCCTAGGAACAGCCAGGGCACCCCCAGGGACACCTAGGGGACACCCAGGGCACCCCCAGGGACACCTAGAAGACAGCCAGGGCACTCCCAGGGACACTGACGGGACAGCCAGGGCACCCCCAGGGACACATAGGGGACAGCCAGGGCACTCCAGAGACAGCCAGGGTACCCCCAGGGACGCCTAGGGGACAGCCAGGGCACCCCAGGGACACCCAGGGCACCCCCAGGGACACCGAGGGGACAGCCATGGCACCCTAGGGACAGCCATGGCACCCTAGGGACAGCCAGGGCACCCCCAGAGACACCGAGGGCACAGCCAGGGCACCCTAGGGACAGCCAGGGTACCCCCAGGGACACCTAGGGGACAGCCAGGGCACCCCCAGGGACACCCAGGGCACCCCCAGGGACACCTAGGGGACAGCCAGGGCACCCCCAGGGACACCTAGGGGAGAGGCAGGGCACCCCCAGGGACACCTAGGGGACAGGCAGGGCACCCCCAGGGACACTGACGGGACAGCCAGGGCACCCATAGAGACCCCTAGGGGACAGCCAGGGCACTCCCAGGGACACTCTGGGCACCCACAGGGACACCTTGAAGACAGCCAGGGCACCTCAGGGACATCCAGGGCACCCCCAGGGACACCTAGGGGACAGCCAGGGCACCCTAGGGACACCTAGGGGACAGGCAGGGCACCCCCAGAGACCCCTAGGGGACAGCCAGGGCCCACCCAGGGACACCAAGGGCACCACCAGGGACACCTAGGGGACAGCCAGGGCAACGCCAGGGACACCTAGGGGACAGGCAGGGCACACCCAGGGACACTGACGGGACAGCCAGGGCACCCCCAGAGACCCCTAGGGTACAACCAGGGCACCTACAGGGACACTCTGGGCACCCCCAGGGACACCTAGGGGACAGGCAGGGCAACCCCAGAGCCCCCTAGGGGACAGCCAGGGCACCCGAGGGACAGCCAGAGCACCCCCAGGGACACCAAGGGCACAGCCAGGGCACCCTAGGGACAGCCAGGGCAACGCCAGGGACACCTAGGGGACAGCCAGGGCATCCCCAGGGACACCCAGGGCACCCCCAGGGACACCTAGAGGACAGCCAGGGCACCCCCAGGGACACCTAGGGGACAGGCAGGGCACCCCCAGGGACATTTAGGGGACAGCCAGGGCACTCCTGGGAAACCCAGGGCACCCCCAGGGACACCAAGGGGACAGCCAGGGCACCCTAAAGACAGCCAGGGCACGCCCAGGGACACCTAGGGGACAGGCAGGGCACCCCCAGGGACACCGAGGGGAAAGCCAGGGCACCCCCAGGGACACCTAGGAGAAGGCAGGACACCCCCAGGGACACCTAGGGGACAGCCAGGGCACCCCCAGGGACATTTAGGGGACAGCCAGGGCACTCCAGGGACACCCAGGGCACACCCAGGGACACCTAGGGGACAGGACGGGCACCCCCAGGGACACCTAGGGGACAGGCAGGGCACCCCCAGGGACAGTGACGGGACAGCCAGGGCACCCCCAGAGACCCCTAGGGGACAACCAGGGCACCTACAGGGACACTCTGGGCACCCCCAGGGACACGAAGGGGACAGCCAGGGTAACCCCAGGGACACCCAGGGCACCCCCTGGGACACCAAGGGGACAGGCAGGGCACCCCCAGGGACACCTAGGGGACAGCCAGGGCACCGCCAGGGACATTTAGGGGACAGCCAGGGCACTCCAGGGACCCCCAGGGCACCCCCAGGGACATTTAGGGGACAGCCAGGGCACTCCAGGGACACCCAGGGCACCCCCAGGGACACCTAGGGGACAGCCAGGGCACCCCCAGGGACACCCAGGGCACCCCCAGGGACACCTAAGGGACAGGCAGGAAACCCCCAGGGACACCTAGGGGACAGGCAGGGCACCCCAGGGACACCTAGGGGACAGCCAGGGCCCCCCCAGGGACACCTAGGGGACAGCCAGGGCACCTCAGGGACACCCAGGGCACACCCAGGGACACCTAGGGGACAGCCAGGGCACCCTAGGGACAGCCAGGGCACCCCCAGAGACACCGAGGGGACAGGCAGGGAACCCCCAGAGACACTGAGGGCAAAGCCAGGGCACCCTAGAGACAGTCAGGGCACCCCCAGGGACACCTAGGGGACAGGCAGGGCACCCCCAGGGACACCTAGGGGACAGCCAGGGCACCCCCAAGGACACCTAGGGGAAAGGCAGGGCACCCCCAGGGACACCGAGGGGACAGCCAGAGCACCTCCAGGGACACGTAGAGGACAGCCATGGCACCCCAGGGACAGCCAGGGCACCCCCAGGGACAGCTAGGGGACAGCCAGGGACACCTAGGGGACAGGCAGGGCACCCCCAGGGACACTGACGGGACAGACAGGGCACCCCCAGAGACCCCTAGGGGACAGCCAGGGCACTCCCAGGGACACTCTGGGCACCCACAGGGACACCTTTCAGACAGCCAGGGCACCTCAGGGACATCCAGGGCACCCCCAGGGACACCGAGGGGACAGCCAGGGCACCCCCAGGGACACCAGGGCACACCCAGGGCACCCCAGGGACCCACAGGGCACCCCCAGGGACACCAAGGGGACAGCCAGGGCACCCCAGGGACACCCAGGGCACCCCCAGGGACACCTAGGGGACAGGCAGGGCACTCCCAGGGACACTCTGGGCACCCACAGGGACACCATGGGGACAACCAGAGCACCCCAGGAACAGCCAGGGCTCCCCCAGGGACACCTAGGGGACAGCCAGGGAACCCTAGGGACAGCCAGGGCACCCCCAGGGACACCTAGGGGACAGGCATGGCACCCCCAGGGACACCTAGGAGACAGGCAGGGCAGCCCAAGGGACACCTAGGGGACAGCCAGGGCCCCCCCAAGGACACCTAGGGGAAAGGCAGGGCACCCCCAGGGACACCGAGGGGACAGCCAGGGCACCCCCAGGGACACGTAGAGGACAGCCATGGCACCCCAGGGACAGACAGGGCACCCCCTGGGCCACCTATGGAACAGCCAGGGCACCCCAGGGACACGTACGGGACAGCAAGGGCACCCCCAGGGACACGTAGGGGAAAGTCAGGGCACCCCAGGGACACCCTGGGCACCCCCAGGGACACCGAGGGGACAGCCAGGGCACCCCAGGGACACCTAGGGGACAGCCAGGGCACCCTAGGGACAGCCAGGGCACCCCCTGGGCCACCTATGGAAAAGCCAGGGCACCCCAGGGACACGTACGGGAAAGCCAGGGCACACCAGGGACACCCAGGGCACCCCCAGGGACACCTAGGGGACAGCCAGGGAGTCCCCAGGGACACCCAGGGCACACCCCGGGACACCTAGGGGACAGCCAGGGCACCCCAGGCACACCCAGGGCACACCCAGGGACACCTAGGGGACAGCCAGGGCACCCCCAAGGACACCGAGGGCACTGAAAGGGCACCGTAGGGACAGACAGGGCACCCCCAAGGACACCTACGGGACACGCAGGGTACCCCCAGGGACAACGAGGGGACAGCCATGGCACCCCCAGGGACAGCCAGGGCACCCCAGGGACACCTAGGGCACAGCCAGGGCACCCTAGGGACAGCCAGGGCACCTCCAGGGACACCTAGGGGACAGGCAGGGCACCCCCAGGGACACCTAGGGGACAGCCAGGGCACGCCGAGGGACACCTAGGGGACACCCAGGGCACCCCGAGGGACACCAGGGCACCCCCAGGGACACCTAGGGGACAGCCAGGGCACCCTAGGGACAGCCACGGCACCCCCAGGGACACCTAGGGCACAGCCAGGGCACCCTAGGGACAGCCAGGGCACCCCCAGGGACACCAAGGGCACAGCCAGGGCACCCTAGGGACAGCCACGGCACTCCCAGGGACACCTAGGGCACAGCCAGGGCACCCTAGGGACAGCCAGGACACCCCCAGGGACACCAAGGGCACAGCCAGGGCACCCCAGGGACACCCAGGGCACCCCCAGGGACACGGAGGGGACACCCAGGGCACTCCCAGGGACACCTAGGGGACAGCCAGGGAACCCCAGGGACACCCTGTGTACCCCCAGGGACACCCAGGGCACACCCAGGGACACCTAGGGGACAGCCAGGGCCCCCCCAAGGACACCTAGGGGACAGCCAGGGCCCCCCCAGGGACACCCAGGGCACCCCCAGGGACACCTAGGGGACCGCCAGGGCCTCCCCAGGGACACCTAGGGGACAGCCATGGAACCCCAGGGACACCCTGTGCACGCCCAGGGACACCTAGGGGACAGCCAGGGCACCCCCAGGGACACCTAGGAGACAGGCAGGGCACCCCCAGGGACACCTAGGGGACAGCCAGGGCCCCCCCAGGGACAACTAGGGGACAGCCAGGGCACTCCAGGGACACCCAGGGCACCCCCAGGGACACCTAGGGGACAGCCAGGGCACCCTAAAGACAGCCAGGGCACCCCCAGGGACGCCTAGGGGACAGCAAGGGCACCCCCAGGGACACCTAAGGAACACCCTGGGCACCCCCAGGGACACCAAGGGGACCCCCAGGGACACGTAGGGGACAGGCAGGGCACCCCCAGGGACACTGACGGGACAGCCAGGGCCCCCCCAGAGACCCCTAGGGGACAGCCAGGGCACTCCCAGGGACACTGTGGGCACCCACAGGGACACCTTGGGGACAGCCAGGGCACACCAGGGACACCCAGGGCACCCGCAGGGACACCTAGGGGACCTCCAGGGCACCCCCAGGGACTCCCAGGGCACCCAAAGGGCCACCTAGGGGACAGCCAGGGCACCCCAGGGACAGCCATGGCACCCCCAGGGACCCCTAGGGCACAGCCAGGGCACCCCCAGGGACACCGAGGTGACCCCCAGGGACACCTAGGGCACCCCCAGAGACACCGAGGGCACAGCCAGGGCACCCTAGGGACAGCCAGGGCACCCCCAGGGACACCTAGGGTACAGCCAGGGCACCCCCAGGGACACCTAGAAGACAGCCAGGGCAACCCCAGGGACACCTATGGGACAGCCAGGGCACCCCCAGGGACACCTAGGGGACAGCCAGGGCACTCCAGAGACAGCCAGGGCACCCCCAGGGACACCTAGGGGACAGCCAGGGCACCCGAGGGACAGCCAGAGCACCCCTAGGGACACCAAGGGCACAGCCAGGGCACCCTAGGGACAGCCAGGGCAACGCCAGGGACACCTAGGGGACAGCCAGAGCATCCCCAGGGACACCTAGGGGATAGGCAGGGCACCCCCAGGGACACCTAGGGGACAGCCAGGGCCCCCCCAGGGACAACTAGGGGACAGCCAGGGCACCCCCAGGGACATTTAGGGGACAGTCAGGGCACCCCAGGGACACCCAGGGCACCCCCAGGGACACCTAGGAGATAGGCAGGGCACCCCCAGGGACACCCAGGGCACCCCCAACGACACCTAGGGAACAGGCAGGGCACACCCAGGGACACCTAGGGGACAGGCAGGGCACTCCAGGGACACCCAGGGAACCCCCAGGGACACCTTGGGGACAGCCAGGGCACCCCGAGGGAAACCTAGGGGACAGCCAGGGCACCCCCAGGGACACCTAGAGGACAGGAAGGGCACCCCCAGGGCACCCCAGGGACACCAAGGGACACCTAAGGGACAGCCAGGGCATCCGCAGGGAGACCCAGGTCACCCCCAGGGACACCTAGGTGACAGCCAGGGCACCCGAGGCACACCCAGGGCACCCCCAGGGACACCTAGGGGACAGCCACGGCACCCTAAAGACAGCCAGCGCACCCTCAGGGACACCGAGGGGACAGCCAGGGCACCCCCAGAGACACCGAGGACACAGCCAGGGCACCCTGGGGACAGCCAGGGCACCCCCAGGGACACCTAGGGGACAGGCAGGTCACCCCCAGGGACACCTAGGGGACAGCCAGGGCACCCTAGGGACAGCCAGGGCACACCCAGGGACACCTAGGGGACAGGCATGGCACCCCCAGGGACACCTAGGGGACAGGCAGGGCACCCCCAGGGCACCCCAGGGACACCCAGGGCTTCCTCAGGGACACCAAGGGGACAGCCAGGGCACCCCAGGGACACCAAGGGGACAGCCAGGGCACCCCCAGGGACACCTAAGGGACAGGCAGGGCACCCCAGGGACACCCAGGGCACCCCCTGGGACACCAAGAGGACAGACAGGGCACCCCCAGGGACACCGAGGGGAAAGCCAGGGCACCCCCAGGGATACCTAGGGGAAGGCAGGACACCCCCAGGGACACCTAGGGGACAGCCAGGGCACCCCCAGGGACATTTCGGGGACAGCTAGTGCACTCCAGGGACACCCAGGGCACAGCCAGGGACATTTAGGGGACAGCCAGGGCACTACAGGGACACCCAGGGCACCCCCACGGACACCTAGGGGACAGCCAGGGCACCCCCAGGGACACCCAGGGAACCCCTAGGGACACCTAGGGGACAGGCAGGGAACCCCCAGGGACACCTAGGGGACAGCCAGGGCACCCCCAGGGACACCCAGGGCACCCCCAGGGACACCAAGGGGACAGGCAGGGAACCCCCAGGGACACCTAGGGGATGGCCAGGGCCCCCCAAGGGACACCTAGGGGACAGGCAGGGCACCCCCAGGGCACCCCAGGGACACCCAGGGCACCCCCAGGGACACCAAGGGGACAGCCAGAGCACCCCAAGGACAGCCAGGGCACCCCCAGGGACACCTAGGGGACAGCCAGGGCACCCCAGGGACACCTAGGGGACAGCCAGGGCACCCCCAGGGACACCTAGGGGACAGCCAGGGCACCCCAGGGACAGCCAGGGCACCCCCAGGGACACCTAGGGGACAGCAAGGGCACCCCCAGGGACACCCTGGGCACCCCCAGGGACACGTAGGGCACAGCCAGGGCACCCCAGGGACACGCTGGGCGCCCCCAGGGACACCTAGGGGACAGCCAGGGCACCCCCAGGGACACCCAGGGCACCCCCAGGGACACCTAGGGGACAGGCAGGGCACCGCCAGAGACCCCTAGGGGACAGCCAGGGCACCCCCAGGGACACCCAGGGCACCCCCAGGGACACCTAGGGGACAGCCATGGCACCCCCAGGGACACCGAGGGGACAGGCAGGGAACCCTAGGGACAGCCAGGACACCCCCAGAGACACCGAGAGCACAGCCAGGGCACCCTGGGGACAGGCAGGGCACCCCCAGCGACACCTAGGGGACAGGCATGGCACCCCCAGGGACACGTAGGGGACAGGCAGGGCACCCCCAGGGACACCTAGGAGACAGCCAGGGCCCCCCCAAGGACACCCAGGGGAAAAGCAGGGCACCCCCAAGGACACCGAGGGGATAGCCAGGGCACACCCGGGACACGTAGAGGACAGCCAGGGCACCCCAGGGACAGCCAGGGCACCCCCAGGGACACCTAGGGGACAGCCAGGGCATCCCCAGGGACACCCAGGGCACACCCAGGGACACGAAGGGGACAGCCTGGGCACCCCCAGGGACACCCAGGGCACCCTCAGGGACACTGAGGGGACAGCCAGGGCAGCCCAGGGACACCTACGGGAAAGCCAGGGCACCCCAGGGCAGCCCAGGGACACCCAGGGTACCCCAGGGACACCTACGGGACAGCCAAGGAACGCCAGGGACACCATGGGCACACCCAGGGACACCTAGGGGACAGCCAGGGCACCCCCAGGGACACGTAGGGGACAGGCAGGGCACCCTAGGGACAGGCAGGGCACCCCCAGGGACACCTAGGGGACAGCCAGGGCCCCCCAGGGACACCTAGGGGACAGCCAGGGCACCCCAGGGACACCCAGGGCACCCCCAGGGACACCGAGGGGACAGCCAGGGCACCCTAGGGACAGCCAGGGCACCCTAGGGACAGCCAGGGCACCCCCAGAGACACCGAGGGCACAGCCAGGGCACCCTAGGGACAGCCAGGGCACCCCCAGGGACACCTAAGGGACAGGCAGGGCACCCCCAGTGACACTGACGGGACAGCCAGGGCACCCCCAGAGACCCCTAGGGGACAGCCAGGGACCTCCTAGGGACACTCTGGGCACCCCAAGGGACACCTTGGGGTCAGCCAGGGCACCCCAGGGACACCCAGGGTACCCCCAGGGACACGGAGGGGACAGCTAGGGCACCCCAAGGGACACCCAGGGCAAGGCAGGACACCCCCAGGGACACCTAGGGGACAGGCATGGCACCTCCAGGGACAGCCAGGGTACCCCCAGGGACACCTAGGGACAGTCAGGGCACCCCAGGGACACCTAGGGGACAGCCAGGGCACCCTAGGGACAGCCAGGGCACCCCGAGGGACACCTAAGTGACAGCCAGGGCACCCCAGGGACATCGAGGGACAGCCAGGAACCCCCTGGGACAGCCAGCTCACCCCCACGGCCGCCTCCACCTCCAGGAGCTATCAAAACCCTCTTCAGGTTCTTTGATGCCTCAAATGGGCCGCCCAAACCTCCCGAATACCCCCCAAAGCACCCAAAGCAGCCCCCAGGACGCTCCCCAGACCCCCCACAACCCAAAAACCCCCTCCACGACAACTCAGGACCCCCAGGATCCCCCCAAATCCGCGCCCCTTTCACCCTGAGGTCCCGTTTGAGCTGCTCCACGTTGCGGGCAGGCACCAGCTCATCAAGCCCCAAGCACCAACACCTGCGGGACTGGGATGGACTGAGAGCACTGGGAGGGTGACCAGAGAAACCTGGGATGGACAAAGAGTGGACTGGGATGAACTGGGATGAACTGGCAGGCGTGTGGGGGTCCATGGTGGCCACTCGGTGCCTTACTGGTCTATACTGGAATGGGTCGGATGGCCCCAGGGGAGGGGGTGAGGCCACAATGGTCCAGACTAGGAGGGGAGTCACCATGGCGCCGGAGGCGGAGTCGAGGATACGAGCGAGGCAAGGACACCTAGAAGACAGCCAGGGCAACGCAGGGACACCAGGGCCCCCCCAGGGACACATAGGGGACAGCCAGGGAACCCCAGGGACACCCTGTGCACCCCCAGGGACACCTAGGGGACAGCCAGGGCCCCCCCCGGGACACCTAGGGGACAGCCAGGGAACCCCAGGGACACCGAGGGCACAGCCAGGGCACCCCCAGGGACACCGAGATGACAGGCAGGGCACCCTAGGGACAGCCAGGGCACCCCCAGGGACCCCTAGGGCACAGCCAGGGCACCCTAGGGACAGCCAGGGCACCCCCAGGGACACCAAGGGGACATCCAGAGCACCCCAGGGACAGCCAGGGCACCCCCAGGGACACCTAAGGAACACCCTGGGCACCCCCAGGGACACCAAGGGGACCCCCAGGGACACCTAGGGGACAGGCAGGGCACCCCCAGGGACACTGACGGGACAGCCAGGGCACCCCCAGATACCCCTAGGGGACAGCCAGGGCACTCCCAGGGACACTTTGGGCACCCACAGGGACACCTTGGGGACAGCCAGGGCACACAGGGACACCCAGGGCACCCCCAGGGACACCTAGAGGACCTCAAGGGCACCCCCAGGGACACCCAGGGCACCCCCAGGGCCACCTAGGGGACAGCCAGGGCACCCCAGGGACAGCCAGGGCCCCCCCAGGGACACATAGGGGACAGCCAGGGCACCCCAGGCACACCCAGGGCTCCCCCAGGGACACCTAGGGGACAGCCAGGGCACCCCCAGGGACACCGAGGTCACCCCCAGGGACACCTAGGGCACCCCCAGAGACACCGAGGGCACAGCCAGGGCACCCTAGGGACAGCCAGGGCACCCCCAGAGGGGACAGCCAGGGCACCCCCAGGGACACCTAGAAGACAGCCAGGGCAACCCCAGGGACATTTAGGGGACAGCCAGGGCACCCCCAGGGACACATAGGGGACAGGCAGGGCACTCCAGAGACAGCCAGGGCACCCCCAGGGACACCTAGGGGACAGCCAGGGCACCCGAGGGACAGCCAGGGCATCGCCAGGGACACCTAGGGGACAGCCAGGGCATCCCCAGGGACACCTAGGGGACAGGCAGGGCACCCCCAGGGACACCTAGGGGACAGCCAGGGCCCCCCCAGGGACAACTAGGGGACAGCCAGGGCACTCCAGGGACAGCCAGGGCCCCCCCAGGGACAACTAGGGGACAGCCAGGGCACTCCAGGGACACCCAGGGCACCCCCAGCGACACCTAGGGGACAGGCATGGCACCCCCAGGGACACGTAGGGGACAGGCAGGGCACCCCCAGGGACACCTAGGAGACAGCCAGGGCCCCCCCAAGGACACCCAGGGGAAAAGCAGGGCACCCCCAAGGACACCGAGGGGATAGCCAGGGCACCCCCGGGACACGTAGAGGACAGCCATGGCACCCCAGGGACAGCCAGGGCACCCCCAGGGACACCTAGGGGACAGCCAGGGCATCCCCAGGGACACCCAGGGCACACCCAGGGACACGAAGGGGACAGCCTGGGCACCCCCAGGGACACCCAGGGCACCCTCAGGGACACTGAGGGGACAGCCAGGGCAGCCCAGGGACACCTACGGGACAGCCAGGGCACCCTCTGGGACACCAAGGACAGCCAGGGCACCCCAAGGACAGCCAGGGCAACCCAGGGACACCTACGGGAAAGCCAGGGCACCCCAGGGCAGCCCAGGGACACCCAGGGTACCCCAGGGACACCTACGGGACAGCCAAGGAACGCCAGGGACACCATGGGCACACCCAGGGACACCTAGGGGACAGCCAGGGCACCCCCAGGGACACGTAGGGGACAGGCAGGGCACCCTAGGGACAGGCAGGGCACCCCCAGGGACACCTAGGGGACAGCCAGGGCCCCCCAGGGACACCTAGGGGACAGCCAGGGCACCCCAGGGACACCCAGGGCACCCCCAGGGACACCGAGGGGACAGCCAGGGCACCCTAGGGACAGCCAGGGCACCCTAGGGACAGCCAGGGCACCCCCAGAGACACCGAGGGCACAGCCAGGGCACCCTAGGGACAGCCAGGGCACCCCCAGGGACACCTAAGGGACAGGCAGGGCACCCCCAGTGACACTGACGGGACAGCCAGGGCACCCCCAGAGACCCCTAGGGGACAGCCAGGGACCTCCTAGGGACACTCTGGGCACCCCAAGGGACACCTTGGGGTCAGCCAGGGCACCCCAGGGACACCCAGGGTACCCCCAGGGACACGGAGGGGACAGCTAGGGCACCCCCAGGGACACCCAGGGCAAGGCAGGACACCCCCAGGGACACCTAGGGGACAGGCATGGCACCTCCAGGGACAGCCAGGGTACCCCCAGGGACACCTAGGGACAGTCAGGGCACCCCAGGGACACCTAGGGGACAGCCAGGGCACCCTAGGGACAGCCAGGGCACCCCGAGGGACACCTAAGTGACAGCCAGGGCACCCCAGGGACATCGAGGGACAGCCAGGAACCCCCTGGGACAGCCAGCTCACCCCCACGGCCGCCTCCACCTCCAGGAGCTATCAAAACCCTCTTCAGGTTCTTTGATGCCTCAAATGGGCCGCCCAAACCTCCCGAATACCCCCCAAAGCACCCAAAGCAGCCCCCAGGACGCTCCCCAGACCCCCCACAACCCAAAAACCCCCTCCACGACAACTCAGGACCCCCAGGATCCCCCCAAATCCGCGCCCCTTTCACCCTGAGGTCCCGTTTGAGCTGCTCCACGTTGCGGGCAGGCACCAGCTCATCAAGCCCCAAGCACCAACACCTGCGGGACTGGGATGGACTGAGAGCACTGGGAGGGTGACCAGAGAAACCTGGGATGGACAAAGAGTGGACTGGGATGAACTGGGATGAACTGGCAGGCGTGTGGGGGTCCATGGTGGCCACTCGGTGCCTTACTGGTCTATACTGGAATGGGTCGGATGGCCCCAGGGGAGGGGGTGAGGCCACAATGGTCCAGACTAGGAGGGGAGTCACCATGGCGCCGGAGGCGGAGTCGAGGATACGAGCGAGGCAAGGACACCTAGAAGACAGCCAGGGCAACGCAGGGACACCAGGGCCCCCCCAGGGACACATAGGGGACAGCCAGGGAACCCCAGGGACACCCTGTGCACCCCCAGGGACACCTAGGGGACAGCCAGGGCCCCCCCCGGGACACCTAGGGGACAGCCAGGGAACCCCAGGGACACCGAGGGCACAGCCAGGGCACCCCCAGGGACACCGAGATGACAGGCAGGGCACCCCCAGGGACACCTTGGGGAAAGCCAGGGCACCCCAGGGACAGCCAGGGCACCCCCAGGGACACCTAGGGGACCTCCAGGGCACCCCCAGGGACACCCAGGGCACCCCCAGGGCCACCCAGGGGACAGCCAGGGCACCCCAGGGACAGCGAGGGCACCCCCAGGGACACCGAGGGCACCCCCAGGGACACCTAGGGGACAGCCAGGGCACCCCCAGGGACACCCAGGGCACCCCCAGGGACACCTAGGGGACAGCCAGGGCACCCCCAGGGACACCTAGGGGAGAGGCAGGGCAACCCCAGGGACACCTAGGGGACAGCCAGGGCACCCCAAGGGACACCTAGGTGACAGCCAGGGCACCCTAGGGACAGCCAGGGCACCCCCAGGGACCCCTAGGGCACAGCCAGGGCACCCTAGGGACAGCCAGGGCACCCCCAGGGACACCAAGGGGACATCCAGAGCACCCCAGGGACAGCCAGGGCACCCCGAGGGACACCTAAGGAACACCCAGGGCACCCCCAGGGACACCAAGGGGACCCCCAGGGACACCTAGGGGACAGGCAGGGCACCCCCAGGGACACTGACGGGACAGCCAGGGCACCCCCAGAGACCCCTAGGGGACAACCAGGGCACTCCCAGGGACACTTTGGGCACCCACAGGGACACCTTGGGGACAGCCAGGGCACCCCAGGGACAGCCAGGGCACCGCCAGGGACACCTAGGGGACCTCCAGGGCACCCCCAGGGACACCCAGGGCACCCCCAGGGCCACCTAGGGAACAGCCAGGGCACCCCAGGGACAGCGAGGGAACCCCCAGGGACACCCAGGGCACCC
The DNA here is from genome assembly GCF_029207755.1 of Chamaea fasciata. Lineage (NCBI taxonomy): Eukaryota > Metazoa > Chordata > Aves > Passeriformes > Sylviidae > Chamaea > Chamaea fasciata. Next base: position 82,555 of record NW_027094394.1, read on the forward strand.
CCAGGGACACCTCGGGGACAGCCAGTGCACCCCCAGGGACACCCAGGGCACCCCCAGGGACACCTAGGGGACAGCCAGGGCACCCCCAGGGAAACCAAGGGGAGAGGCAGGGCACCCCCAGGGACACCTAGGGGACAGCCAGGGCACCCCAAGGGACACCTCGGTGACAGCCAGGGCACCCTAGGGACAGCCAGGGCACCCCCAGGGACCCCTAGGGCACAGCCAGGGCACCCCCAGGGACACCGAGATGACAGGCAGGGCACACCCAGGGACACCTTGGGGATAGCCAGGGCACCCCAGGGACAGCCAGGGCACTCCCAGGGACACTCTGGGCACCCACAGGGACACCTTGAAGACAGCCAGGGCACCTCAGGGACATCCAGGGCACCCCCAGGGACACCTAGGGAACAGCCAGGGCACCCTAGGGACCGCCAGGGCACCCCCAGGGACACCCAGGGCACCCCCAGGGACACGAAGGGGACAGGCAGGGCACCCCCAGGGACACTGACGAGACAGCCAGGGCACCCCCAGGGACACCTAGGGGACAGCCAGGGCACCCCAGGGACACGCAGGGAACCCCCAGGGACACCTAGGGGAAAGCCAGGGCACCCGAGGGACACCTAGGGGAAGGCAGGACACCCCCTGGGACACGTAGGGGACAGGCAGGGCACCCCCAGGGACACCTAGGGGACAGCCAGGGCCCCCCCAAGAACACCTAGGGGAAAAGCAGGGCACCCCCAGGGACACCGAGGGGACAGCCAGGGCACCCCCAGGGACACCGAGAGGACAGGCAGGGCACCCCCAGGGACACCTTGGGGACAGCCAGGGCACCCCAGGGACAGCCAGGGCACCCCCAGGGACACCTAGGGGACCTCCAGGGCACCCCCAGGGACACCCAGGGCACCCCCTGGGCCACCTAGGGAACAGCCAGGGCACCCCAGGGACAGCGAGGGAACCCCCAGGGACACCCAGGGCACCCCCAGGGACACCTAGGGGACAGCCAGGGCACCCCCAGGGAGACCCAGGGCACCCCCAGGGACACCTAGGGGACAGCCAGGGCACCCCCAGGGACACCAAGGAGAGAGTCAGAGCACCCCCAGGGACACCTAGGGGACAGCCAAGGCACCCCAAGGGACACCTAGGTGACAGCCAGGGCACCCTAGGGACAGCCAGGGCACCCCCAGGGACCCCTAGGGCACAGCCAGGGCACCCTAGGGACAGCCAGGGCACCCCCAGGGACACCAAGGGGACATCCAGAGCACCCCAGGGACAGCCAGGGCACCCCCAGGGACACCTAAGGAACACCCTGGGCACCCCCAGGGACACCAAGGGGACCCCCAGGGACACCTAGGGGACAGGCAGGGCACCCCCAGGGACACTGACGGGACAGCCAGGGCACCCCCAGATACCCCTAGGGGACAGCCAGGGCACTCCCAGGGACACTTTGGGCACCCACAGGGACACCTTGGGGACAGCCAGGGCACACAGGGACACCCAGGGCACCCCCAGGGACACCTAGGGGACCTCAAGGGCACCCCCAGGGACACCCAGGGCACCCCCAGGGCCACCTAGGGGACAGCCAGGGCACCCCAGGGACAGCCAGGGCCCCCCCAGGGACACATAGGGGACAGCCAGGGCACCCCAGGCACACCCAGGGCTCCCCCAGGGACACCTAGGGGACAGCCAGGGCACCCCCAGGGACACCGAGGTCACCCCCAGGGACACCTAGGGCACCCCCAGAGACACCGAGGGCACAGCCAGGGCACCCTAGGGACAGCCAGGGCACCCCCAGAGACACCTAGGGGACAGCCAGGGCACCCCCAGGGACACCTAGAAGACAGCCAGGGCAACCCCAGGGACATTTAGGGGACAGCCAGGGCACCCCCAGGGACACATAGGGGACAGGCAGGGCACTCCAGAGACAGCCAGGGCACCCCCAGGGACACCTAGGGGACAGCCAGGGCACCCGAGGGACAGCCAGGGCAACGCCAGGGACACCTAGGGGACAGCCAGGGCATCCCCAGGGACACCTAGGGGACAGGCAGGGCACCCCCAGGGACACCTAGGGGACAGCCAGGGCCCCCCCAGGGACAACTAGGGGACAGCCAGGGCACTCCAGGGACAGCCAGGGCCCCCCCAGGGACAACTAGGGGACAGCCAGGGCACTCCAGGGACACCCAGGGCACCCCCAGGGACACCTAGGGGACAGCCAGGGCACCCTCTGGGACACCAAGGACAGCCAGGGCACCCCAAGGACAGCCAGGGCAGCCCAGGGACACCTACGGGAAAGCCAGGGCACCCCAGGGCAGCCCAGGGACACCCAGGGTACCCCAGGGACACGTAGGGGACCGCCCGGGCGCCCCAGGGACACCCAGGGCCCCCCCAGGGACACCTACGGGACAGCCAGGGAACGCCAGGGACACCATGGGCACGCCCAGGGACACCTAGGGGAGAGCCAGGGCACCCCCAGGGACATTTAGGGGACAGCCAGGGCACTCCAGGGACACCCAGGGCACCCCCAGTGACACCTAGGGGACAGGCCGAGCACCCCCAGGGACACCTAGGGGACGGGCAGGGCACCCCCAGGGACACTGACGGGACAGCCAGGGCACCCCCAGAGACCCCTAGGGGACAGCCAGGGCACTCCCAGGGACACTCTGGGCACCCACAGGGACACCTTGAAGACAGCCAGGGCACCTCAGGGACATCCAGGGCACCCCCAGGGACACCTAGGGAACAGCCAGGGCACCCTAGGGACCGCCAGGGCACCCCCAGGGACGCCAAGGGCACCCCCAGGGACACGAAGGGGACAGCCAGGGCACCCCAGGGACACCTAGAGGACAGGCAGGGCACCCCCAGGGACACCCAGGGCACCCCCAACGACACTTAGGGGACAGGCAGGGCACCCCCAGGGACACTGACGAGACAGCCAGGGCACCCCCAGGGACACCTAGGTGACAGCCAGGGCACCCCAGGGACACGCAGGGCACCCACAGGGACACCTAGGGGAAAGCCAGGGCACCCGAGGGACACCTAGGGGAAGGCAGGACACCCCCTGGGACAAGTAGGGGACAGGCAGGGCACCCCCAGGGACACCTAGGGGACAGCCAGGGCCCCTCCAAGGACACCTAGGGGAAAAGCAGGGCACCCCCAGGGACACCGAGGGGACAGCCAGGGAACCCCCAGGGACACCTAGGGGACAGCCAAGGAACCCTAGGGACAGCCAGGGAACCCCCAGGGACACCGAGGGCACAGCCAGGGCACCCCCAGGGACACCGAGAAGACAGGCAGGGCACCCCCAGGGACACCTTGGCGACAGCCAGGGCACCCCAGGGACAGCCAGGGCACCCCCAGGGACACCTAGGGGACCTCCAGTGCACCCCCAGGGACACCCAGGGCACCCCCAGGGCCACCCAGGGGACAGCCAGGGCACCCCAGGGACAGCGAGGGCACCCCCAGGGACACCCAGGGCACCCCCAGGGACACCTAGGGGACAGCCAGGGCACCCCCAGGGACACCCAGGGCACCCCAAGGGACACCAAGGGGACAGCCAGGGCACCCCCAGGGACACGAAAGGGGACCCCCAGGGACACCTAGGGGACAGGCAGGGCACCCCCAGGGACACTGACGGGACAGCCAGGGCACCCCCAGAGACCCCTAGGGGACAGCCAGGGCACTCCCAGGGACACTTTGGGCACCCACAGTGACACCTTGGGGACAGCCAGGGCACCCCAGGGACAGCCAGGGCACCGCCAGGGACACCTAGGGGACCTCCAGGGCACCCCCAGGGACACCCAAGGCACCCCCAGGGACACCTAGGGGACAGCCAGGGCACCCCCAGGGACACCCAGGGCACCCCCAGGGACACCTAGGGGACAGCCAGGGCACCCCCAGGGACACCTAGGGGAGAGGCAGGGCACCCCCAGGGACACCTAGGGGACAGCCAGGGCACCCCAAGGGACACCTAGGTGACAGCCAGGGCACCCTAGGGACAGCCAGGGCACCCCCAGGGACCCCTAGGGCACAGCCAGGGCACCCTAGGGACAGCCAGGGCACCCCCAGGGACACCAAGGGGACATCCAGAGCACCCCAGGGACAGCCAGGGCACCCCCAGGGACACCTAAGGAACACCCTGGGAACCCCAGGGACACCAAGGGGACCCCCAGGGACACCTAGGGGACAGGCAGGGCACCCCCAGGGACACTGACGGGACAGCCAGGGCACCCCCAGATACCCCTAGGGGACAGCAAGGGCACTCCCAGGGACACTTTGGGCACCCACAGGGACACCTTGGGGACAGCCAGGGCACACCAGGAACACCCAGGGCACCCCCAGGGACACCTAGGGGACCTCAAGGGCACCCCCAGGGACACCCAGGGCACCCCCAGGGCCACCTAGGGGACAGCCAGGGCACCCCAGGGACACGCAGGGCACCCCCAGGGACACCTAGGGGAAAGCCAGGGCACCCTAGGGACACCTAGGGGAAGGCAGGACACCCCCTGGGACACGTAGGGGACAGGCAGGGCACCCCCAGGGACACCTAGGGGACAGCCAGGGCCCCCCCAAGGACACCTAGGGGAAAAGCAGGGCACACCCAGGGACACCGAGGGGACAGCCAGGGCACCCCCAGGGAGACGTAGAGGACAGCCATGGCACCCCAGGGACAGCCAGGGCACCCCCAGGGACAGCTAGGGGACAGCCAGGGCACCCCCAGGGACACCAAGGGGACAGCCAGAGCACCCCAAGGACAGCCAGGGCACCCTCAGGGACACCCAGGGCACCCCCAGGGACACCTACGGGACAGCAAGGGCACCCCAGGGACACCTAGGGGACAGCCAGGGCATCCCCAGGGACACCCAGGGCACCCCCAGGGACACCTAGGGGACAGCCTGGGCACCCCCAGGGACACCCAGGGCACCCCTCAGGGACACCTAGGGGACAGCCAGGGCACCCTAGGGACAGCCAGGGCACCCCCAGGGACACCAAGGGCACAGACAGGGCACCCTAGGGACACCAAGGGGACAGGCAGGGCACCCCCAGGGACACCAAGGGTACAGACAGGGCACCCTAGTGACACCAAGGGGACAGCCAGGGCACCCCCAGGGACACCTAGGGGACAGGCAGGGCACCCGCCGAGACCCCTAGGGGACAGCCAGGGCCCCCCCAGGGACACCCAGGGCAACCCCAGGGACACCTAGGGGACAGCCAGGGCGTCCCCAGGGAGACCCAGGGCAACCCCAGGGACACCTAGAGGACAGCCAGGGCACCCCAGGCACACCCACGGCAACCCCAGGGACACCTAGGGGACAGCCAGGGCACCCCGAGGGACACCAGGGCACCCCCAGGGACACCTAGGGGACAGCCAGGGCACCCCAGGGACAGCGAGGGCACCCCCAGGGACACCTAGGAGAAAGCCAGGGCCCCCCCAGGGACAGCCAGGGCACCCCCAGGGACACCCAGGGCACCCCCACGGACACCTAGGGAACAGCCAGGGCATCCCGAGGGACAGGGAGGGCACCCACAGGGACACCTAGGGGACAGCCAGGGCCCCCCCAAGGACACCTAGGGGAAAAGCAGGGCACCCCCAGGGACACCGAGGGGACAGCCAGGGCACCCCCAGGGACACCTAGGGGACAGCCAAGGCACCCTAGGGACAGCCAAGGAACCCCCAGGGACACCGAGGGCACAGCCAGGGCACCTCCAGGGACACCGAGAGGACAGGCAGGGCACCCCCAGGGACACCTTGGCGACAGCCAGGGCACCCCAGGGACAGCCAGGGCACCCCCAGGGACACCTAGGGGACCTCCAGTGCACCCCCAGGGACACCCAGGGCACCCCCAGGGCCACCCAGGGGACAGCCAGGGCACCCCAGGGACAGCGAGGGCACCCCCAGGGACACCCAGGGCACCCCCAGGGACACCTAGGGGACAGCCAGGGCACCCCCAGGGACAGCCAGGGCACCCCAAGGGACACCAAGGGGACAGCCAGGGCACCCCCAGGGACACCTAGGGGAGAGGCAGGGCACCCCCAGGGACACCTAGGGGACAGCCAGGGCACCCCAAGGGACCCAAGGGACAGCCAGGGTACCCCCAGGGACCCCTAGGGCACAACCAGGGCACCCTAGGGACAGCCAGGGCACCGCCAGGGACACCAAGGGGACATCCAGAGCACCCCAGGGACAGCCAGGGCACCCCCAGGGACACCTAAGGAACACCCTGGGCACCCCCAGGGACACGAAGGGGACCCCCAGGGACACCTAGGGGACAGGCAGGGCACCCCCAGGGACACTGACGGGACAGCCAGGGCACCCCCAGAGACCCCTAGGGGACAGCCAGGGCACTCCCAGGGACACTTTGGGCACCCACAGGGACACCTTGGGGACAGCCAGGGCACCCCAGGGACAGCCAGGGCACCGCCAGGGACACCTAGGGGACCTCCAGGGCACCCCCAGGGACACCCAGGTCACCCCCAGGGACACCTAGGGGACAGCCAGGGCACCCCCAGGGACACCCAGGGCACCCCCAGGGACACCTAGGGGACAGCCAGGGCACCCCCAGGGACACCTAGGGGAGAGGCAGGGCACCCCCAGGGACACCTAGGGGACAGCCAGGGCACCCCAAGGGACACCTAGGTGACAGCCAGGGCACCCTAGGGACAGCCAGGGCACCCCCAGGGACCCCTAGGGCACAGCCAGGGCACCCTAGGGACAGCCAGGGCACCCCCAGGGACACCAAGGTGACATCCAGAGCACCCCAGGGACAGCCAGGGCACCCCCAGGGACACCTAAGGAACACCCTGGGCACCCCCAGGGACACCAAGGGGACCCCCAGGGACACCTAGGGGACAGGCAGGGCACCCCCAGGGACACTGACGGGACAGCCAGGGCACCCCCAGATACCCCTAGGGGACAGAAAGGGCACTCCCAGGGACACTTTGGGCACCCACAGGGACACCTTGGGGACAGCCAGGGCACACCAGGAACACCCAGGGCACCCCCATGGACACCTAGGGGACCTCAAGGGCACCCCCAGGGACACCCAGGGCACCCCCAGGGCCACCTAGGGGACAGCCAGGGCACCCCAGGGACAGCCAGGGCCCCCCCAGGGACACATAGGAGACAGCCAGGGCACCCCAGGCACACCCAGGGCTCCCCCAGGGACACCTAGGGGACAGCCAGGGCACCCCCAGGAACACCGAGGTCACCCCCAGGGACACCAAGGGCACCCCCAGAGACACCGAGAGCACAGCCAGGGCACCCTAGGGACAGCCAGGGCACCCCCAGGGACACCTAGGGGACAGCCAGGGCACCCCCAGGGACACCTAGAAGACAGCCAGGGCAACCCCAGGGACACCTAGGGGACAGGCAGGGCACCCCCAGGGACACCTAGGGGACAGCCAGGGCCCCCCCAGGGACAACTAGGGGACAGCCAGGGCACCTCAGGGACACCCAGGGCACCCCCAGGGACACCCAGGGCACCCCCAGGGACACGAAGGGGACAGCCAGGGCACCCCAGGGACACCTAGGGGACAGGCAGGGCACCCCCAGGGACACCCAGGGCAACCCCAACGACACTTAGGGGACAGGCAGGGCACCCCCAGGGACACTGACGGGACAGCCAGGGCACCCCCAGGGACACCTAGGGGACAGCCAGGGCACCCCAGGGACACGCAGGGCACCCCCAGGGACACCTAGGGGAAAGCCAGGGCACCCGAGGGACACCTAGGGGAAGGCAGGACACCCCCTGGGACACGTAGGGGACAGGCAGGGCACCCCCAGGGACACCTAGGGGACAGCCAGGGCCCCCCCAAGGACACCTAGGGGAAAAGCAGGGCACACCCAGGGACACCGAGGGGACAGCCAGGGCACCCCCAGGGAGACGTAGAGGACAGCCATGGCACCCCAGGGACAGCCAGGGCACCCCCAGGGACAGCTAGGGGACAGCCAGGGCACCCCCAGGGACACCAAGGGGACAGCCAGAGCACCCCAAGGACAGCCAGGGCACCCTCAGGGACACCCAGGGCACCCCCAGTGACACCTACGGGACAGCAAGGGCACCCACAGGGACACCCAGGGCACCCCCAGGGACACCTAGGGGACAGCCAGGGCACCCCCAGGGACACCAAGTAGAGAGTCAGAGCACCCCCAGGGACACCTAGGGGACAGCCAGGGCACCCCAAGGGACACCTAGGTGACAGCCAGGGCACCCTAGGGACAGCCAGGGCACCCCCAGGGACCCCTAGGGCACAGCCAGGGCACCCTAGGGACAGCCAGGGCACCCCCAGGGACACCAAGGGGAAATCCAGAGCACCCCAGGGACAGCCAGGGCACCCCCAGGAACACCTAAGGAACACCCTGGGCACCCCCAGGGACACCAAGGGGACCCCCAGGGACACCTAGGGGACAGGCAGGGCACCCCCAGGGACACTGACGGGACAGCCAGGGCACCCCCAGATACCCCTAGGGGACAGCCAGGGCACTCCCAGGGACACTTTGGGCACCCACAGGGACACCTTGGGGACAGCCAGGGCACACCAGGGACACCCAGGGCACCCCCAGGGACACCTAGGGGACCTCAAGGGCACCCCCAGGGACACCCAGGGCACCCCCAGGGCCACCTAGGGGACAGCCAGGGCACCCCAGGGACAGCCAGGGCCCCCCCAGGGACACATAGGGGACAGCCAGGGCACCCCAGGCACACCCAGGGCTCCCCCAGGGACACCTAGGGGACAGCCAGGGCACCCCCAGGGACACCGAGGTCACCCCCAGGGAAACCTAGGGCACCCCCAGAGACACCGAGGGCACAGCCAGGGCACCCTAGGGACAGCCAGGGCACCCCCAGGGACACCTAGGGGACAGCCAGGGCACCCCCAGGGACACCTAGAAGACAGCCAGGGCAACCCCAGGGACATTTAGGGGACAGCCAGGGCACCCCCAGGGACACCTAGGGGACAGGCAGGGCACTCCAGAGACAGCCAGGGCACCCCCAGGGACACCTAGGGGACAGCCAGGGCACCCGAGGGACAGCCAGAGCACCCCCAGGGACACCAAGGGCACCCCCAGGGACACCTACGGGACAGCAAGGGCACCCCCAGGGACACCCTGGGCACCTCCAGGGACACGTAGGGGACAGCCAGGGCGCCCCAGGGACACCCTGGGCACCCCCAGGGACACCGAGGGGACAGCCAGGGCACCCCAGGGACACCTAGGGGACAGCCAGGGCATCCCCAGGGACACCCAGGGCACCCCTCAGGGACACCTAGGGGATAGCCAGGGCACCCTAGGGACAGCCAGGGCACCCCCAGGGACACCAAGGGCACAGACAGGGCACCCTAGGGACACCAAGGGGACAGGCAGGGCACCCCCAGGGACACCAAGGGTACAGACAGAACACCCTAGTGATACCAAGGGGACAGCCAGGGCACCCCCAGGGACACCTAGGGGACAGGCAGGGCACCCGCCGAGACCCCTAGGGGACAGCCAGGGCCCCCCCAGGGACACCCAGGGCAACCCCAGGGACACCTAGGGGACAGCCAGGGCGTCCCCAGGGAGACCCAGGGCAACCCCAGGGACACCTAGAGGACAGCCAGGGCACCCCAGGCACACCCACGGCAACCCCAAGGACACCTAGGGGACAGCCAGGGCACCCCGAGGGACACCAGGGCACCCCCAGGGACACCTAGGGGACAGCCAGGGCACCCCAGGGACAGCGAGGGCACCCCCAGGGACACCTAGGGGAAAGCCAGGGCCCCCCCAGGGACAGCCAGGGCACCCCCAGGGACACCCAGGGCACCCCCACGGACACCTAGGGGACAGCCAGGGCATCCCGAGGGACAGGGAGGGCACCCACAGGGACACCTAGGAGACAGCCAGGGCACGCCAGGGACACCCAGGGCACCCCCAGGGACACCGAGGGGACAGCCAGGGCACCCCCAGGGACACCTAGGGGACAGCCAAGGCACCCTAGGGACAGCCAGGGAACCCCCAGGGACACCGAGGGCACAGCCAGGGCACCTCCAGGGACACCGAGAGGACAGGCAGGGCACCCCCAGGGACACCTTGGCGACAGCCAGGGCACCCCAGGGACAGCCAGGGCACCCCCAGGGACACCTAGGGGACCTCCAGTGCACCCCCAGGGACACCCAGGGCACCCCCAGGGCCACCCAGGGGACAGCCAGGGCACCCCAGGGACAGCGAGGGCACCCCCAGGGACACCCAGGGCACCCCCAGGGACACCTAGGGGACAGCCAGGGCACCCCCAGGGACACCCAGGGCACCCCCAGGGACACCTAGGGGACAGCCAGGGCACCCCCAGGGACACCTAGGGGAGAGGCAGGGCACCCCCAGGGACACCTAGGGGACAGCCAGGGCACCCCAAGGGACACCTAGGTGACAGCCAGGGCACCCAAGGGACAGCCAGGGTACCCCCAGGGACCCCTAGGGCACAACCAGGGCACCCTAGGGACAGCCAGGGCACCGCCAGGGACACCAAGGGGACATCCAGAGCACCCCAGGGACAGCCAGGGCACCCCCAGGGACACCTAAGGAACACCCTGGGCACCCCCAGGGACACGAAGGGGACCCCCAGGGACACCTAGGGGACAGGCAGGGCACCCCCAGGGACACTGACGGGACAGCCAGGGCACCCCCAGAGACCCCTAGGGGACAGCCAGGGCACTCCCAGGGACACTTTGGGCACCCACAGGGACACCTTGGGGACAGCCAGGGCACCCCAGGGACAGCCAGGGCACCGCCAGGGACACCTAGGGGACCTCCAGGGCACCCCCAGGGACACGCAGGGCACCCCCAGGGACACCTAGGGGACAGCCAGGGCACCCCCAGGGACACCCAGGGCACCCCCAGGGACACCTAGGGGACAGCCAGGGTACCTCCAGGGACACCTAGGGGAGAGGCAGGGCACCCCCAGGGACACCTAGGGGACAGCCAGGGCACCCCAGGGGACACCTAGGTGACAGCCAGGGCACCCTAGGGACAGCCAGGGCACCCCCAGGGACCGCTAGGGCACAGCCAGGGCACCCTAGGGACAGCCAGGGCACCCCCAGGGACACCAAGGGCACAGCCAGAGCACCCCAGGGACAGCCAGGGCACCCCCAGGGACACCTAAGGAACACCCTGGGCACCACCAGGGACACCAAGGGGACCCCCAGGGACACCTAGGGGACAGGCAGGGCACCCCCAGGGACACTGACGGGACAGCCAGGGCACCCCCAGATACCCCTAGGGGACAGAAAGGGCACTCCCAGGGACACTTTGGGCACCCACAGGGACACCTTGGGGACAGCCAGGGCACACCAGGAACACCCAGGGCACCCCCAGGGACACCTAGGGGACCTCTAGGGCACCCCCAGGGACACCAAGGGCACCCCCAGGGCCACCTAGGGGACAGCCAGGGCACCCCAGGGACAGCCAGGGCCCCCCCAGGGACACATAGGAGACAGCCAGGGCACCCCAGGCACACCCAGGGCTCCCCCAGGGACACCTAGGGGACAGCCAGGGCACCCCCAGGAACACCGAAGTCACCCCCAGGGACACCTAGGGCACCCCCAGAGACACCGAGAGCACAGCCAGGGCACCCTAGGGACAGCCAGGGCACCCCCAGGGACACCTAGGGGACAGCCAGGGCACCCCCAGGGACACCTAGAAGACAGCCAGGGCAACCCCAGGGACACCTAGGGGACAGCCAGGGCACCCCCACGGACACCTAGGGGACAGCCAGGGCACCCGAGGGACAGCCAGAGCACCCCCAGGGACACCAAGGGCACAGCCAGGGCACCCTAGGGACAGCCAGGGCAACGCCAGGGACACCTAGGGGACAGCCAGGGCATCCCCAGGGACACCTAGGGGACAGGCAGGGCACCCCCAGGGACACCTAGGGGACAGCCAGGGCCCCCCCAGGGACAACTAGGGGACAGCCAGGACACTCCAGGGACACCCAGGGCACCCCCAGGGACACCTAGGGGACAGCCAGGGCACCCTAAAGACAGCCAGGGCACCCCCAGGGACACCTAGGGGACAGGCAGGGCACCCCCAGGGACACCGAGGGGAAAGCCAGGGCACCCCCAGGGACACCTAGGGGACAGCTAGGGCCCCCCCAGGGACACCGAGGTCACCCCCAGGGACACCTAGGGCACCCCCAGAGACACCGAGGGCACAGCCAGGGCACCCTAGGGACAGCCAGGGCACCCCCAGGGACACCTAGGGGACAGCCAGGGCACCCCCAGGGACACCTAGAAGACAGCCAGGGCAACCCCAGGGACATTTAGGGGACAGCCAGGGCACCCCCAGGGACACCTAGGGGACAGGCAGGGCACTCCAGAGACAGCCAGGGCACCCCCAGGGACACCTAGGGGACAGCCAGGGCACCCGAGGGACAGCCAGAGCACCCCCAGGGACACCAAGGGCACAGCCAGGGCACCCTAGGGACAGCCAGGGCAACGCCAGGGACACCTAGGGGACAGCCAGGGCATCCCCAGGGACACCTAGGGGACAGGCAGGGCACCCCCAGGGAAACCTAGGGGACAGCCAGGGCCCCCCCAGGACAACTAGGGGACAGCCAGGGCACTCCAGGGACAGCCAGGGCCCCCCCAGGGACAACGAGGGGACAGCCAGGGCACTCCAGGGACACCCAGGGCACCCCCAGGGACACCTAGGGGACAGCCAGGGCACCCTAAAGACAGCCAGGGCACCCCCAGGGACACCTAGGGGACAGGCAGGGCACCCCCAGGGACACCGAGGGGAAAGCCAGGGCACCCCCAGGGACACCTAGGGGAAGGCAGGACACCCCCAGGGACACCAAGGGGACAGCCAGGGCACCCCCAGGGACACCTAGGGGACAGGCAGGGCACCCCCGGGGACACCGAGGGGAAAGCCAGGGCACCCCCAGGGACACCTAGGGGAAGGCAGGACACCCCCAGGGACACCTAGGGGACAGCCAGGGCACTCCAGGGACACCCAGGGCACCCCCAGTGACACCTAGGGGACAGGCCGAGCACCCGCAGGGACACCTAGGGGACAGGCAGGGCACCCCCAGGGACACTGACGGGACACCAGGGCACCCCCAGAGACCCCTAGGGGACAGCCAGGGCACTCCCAGGGACACTCTGGGCACCCACAGAGACACCTTGAAGACAGCCAGGGCACCTCAGGGACACCCAGGGCACCCCCAGGGACACCCAGGGCACCCCCAGGGACACCTAGGGGACCTCAAGGGCACCCCCAGGGACACCCAGGGCACCCCCAGGGCCACCTAGGGGACAGCCAGGGCACCCCAGGGACAGCCAGGGCCCCCCCAGGGACACATAGGGGACAGCCAGGGCACCCCAGGCACACCCAGGGCTCCCCCAGGGACACCTAGGGGACAGCCAGGGCACCCCCAGGGACACCGAGGTCACCCCCAGGGACACCTAGGGCACCCCCAGAGACACCGAGGGCACAGCCAGGGCACCCTAGGGACAGCCAGGGCACCCCCAGGGACACCTAGGGGACAGCCAGGGCACCCCCAGGGACACCTAGAAGACAGCCAGGGCAACCCCAGGGACATTTAGGGGACAGCCAGGGCACCCCCAGGGACACCTAGGGGACAGGCAGGGCACTCCAGAGACAGCCAGGGCACCCCCAGGGACACCTAGGGGACAGCCAGGGCACCCGAGGGACAGCCAGAGCACCCCCAGGGACACCAAGGGCACCCCCAGGGACACCTACGGGACAGCAAGGGCACCCCCAGGGACACCCTGGGCACCTCCAGGGACACGTAGGGGACAGCCAGGGCGCCCCAGGGACACCCTGGGCACCCCCAGGGACACCGAGGGGACAGCCAGGGCACCCCAGGGACACCTAGGGGACAGCCAGGGCATCCCCAGGGACACCCAGGGCACCCCTCAGGGACACCTAGGGGATAGCCAGGGCACCCTAGGGACAGCCAGGGCACCCCCAGGGACACCAAGGGCACAGACAGGGCACCCTAGGGACACCAAGGGGACAGGCAGGGCACCCCCAGGGACACCAAGGGTACAGACAGAACACCCTAGTGATACCAAGGGGACAGCCAGGGCACCCCCAGGGACACCTAGGGGACAGGCAGGGCACCCGCCGAGACCCCTAGGGGACAGCCAGGGCCCCCCCAGGGACACCCAGGGCAACCCCAGGGACACCTAGGGGACAGCCAGGGCGTCCCCAGGGAGACCCAGGGCAACCCCAGGGACACCTAGAGGACAGCCAGGGCACCCCAGGCACACCCACGGCAACCCCAAGGACACCTAGGGGACAGCCAGGGCACCCCGAGGGGACACCAGGGCACCCCCAGGGACACCTAGGGGACAGCCAGGGCACCCCAGCGACAGCGAGGGCACCCCCAGGGACACCTAGGGGGAAAGCCAGGGCCCCCCCAGGGACAGCCAGGGCACCCCCAGGGACACCCAGGGCACCCCCACGGACACCTAGGGGACAGCCAGGGCATCCCGAGGGACAGGGAGGGCACCCACAGGGACACCTAGGAGACAGCCAGGGCACGCCAGGGGACACCCAGGCCACCCCCAGGGACACCGAGGGGACAGCCAGGGCACCCCCAGGGACACCTAGGGGACAGCCAAGGCACCCTAGGGACAGCCAGGGAACCCCCAGGGACACCGAGGGCACAGCCAGGGCACCTCCAGGGACACCGAGAGGACAGGCAGGGCACCCCCAGGGACACCTTGGCGACAGCCAGGGCACCCCAGGGACAGCCAGGGCACCCCCAGGGACACCTAGGGGACCTCCAGTGCACCCCCAGGGACACCCAGGGCACCCCCAGGGCCACCCAGGGGACAGCCAGGGCACCCCAGGGACAGCGAGGGCACCCCCAGGGACACCCAGGGCACCCCCAGGGACACCTAGGGGACAGCCAGGGCACCCCCAGGGACACCCAGGGCACCCCCAGGGACACCTAGGGGACAGCCAGGGCACCCCCAGGGACACCTAGGGGAGAGGCAGGGCACCCCCAGGGACACCTAGGGGACAGCCAGGGCACCCCAAGGGACACCTAGGTGACAGCCAGGGCACCCAAGGGACAGCCAGGGTACCCCCAGGGACCCCTAGGGCACAACCAGGGCACCCTAGGGACAGCCAGGGCACCGCCAGGGACACCAAGGGGACATCCAGAGCACCCCAGGGACAGCCAGGGCACCCCCAGGGACACCTAAGGAACACCCTGGGCACCCCCAGGGACACGAAGGGGACCCCCAGGGACACCTAGGGGACAGGCAGGGCACCCCCAGGGACACTGACGGGACAGCCAGGGCACCCCCAGAGACCCCTAGGGGACAGCCAGGGCACTCCCAGGGACACTTTGGGCACCCACAGGGGACACCTTGGGGACAGCCAGGGCACCCCAGGGACAGCCAGGGCACCGCCAGGGACACCTAGGGGACCTCCAGGGCACCCCCAGGGACACCCAGGGCACCCCCAGGGACACCTAGGGGACAGCCAGGGCACCCCCAGGGACACCCAGGGCACCCCCAGGGGACACCTAGGGGACAGCCAGGGTACCTCCAGGGACACCTAGGGGAGAGGCAGGGCACCCCCAGGGACACCTAGGGGACAGCCAGGGCACCCCAAGGGACACCTAGGTGACAGCCAGGGCACCCTAGGGACAGCCAGGGCACCCCCAGGGACCGCTAGGGCACAGCCAGGGCACCCTAGGGACAGCCAGGGCACCCCCAGGGACACCAAGGGCACAGCCAGAGCACCCCAGGGACAGCCAGGGCACCCCCAGGGACACCTAAGGAACACCCTGGGCACCCCCAGGGACACCAAGGGGACCCCCAGGGACACCTAGGGGACAGGCAGGGCACCCCCAGGGACACTGACGGGACAGCCAGGGCACCCCCAGATACCCCTAGGGGACAGAAAGGGCACTCCCAGGGACACTTTGGGCACCCACAGGGACACCTTGGGGACAGCCAGGGCACACCAGGAACACCCAGGGCACCCCCAGGGACACCTAGGGGACCTCTAGGGCACCCCCAGGGACACCAAGGGCACCCCCAGGGCCACCTAGGGGACAGCCAGGGCACCCCAGGGACAGCCAGGGCCCCCCCAGGGACACATAGGAGACAGCCAGGGCACCCCAGGCACACCCAGGGCTCCCCCAGGGACACCTAGGGGACAGCCAGGGCACCCCCAGGAACACCGAAGTCACCCCCAGGGACACCTAGGGCACCCCCAGAGACACCGAGAGCACAGCCAGGGCACCCTAGGGACAGCCAGGGCACCCCCAGGGACACCTAGGGGACAGCCAGGGCACCCCCAGGGACACCTAGAAGACAGCCAGGGCAACCCCAGGGACACCTAGGGGACAGCCAGGGCACCCCCACGGACACCTAGGGGACAGCCAGGGCACCCGAGGGACAGCCAGAGCACCCCCAGGGACACCAAGGGCACAGCCAGGGCACCCTAGGGACAGCCAGGGCAACGCCAGGGACACCTAGGGGACAGCCAGGGCATCCCCAGGGACACCTAGGGGACAGGCAGGGCACCCCCAGGGACACCTAGGGGACAGCCAGGGCCCCCCCAGGGACAACTAGGGGACAGCCAGGACACTCCAGGGGACACCCAGGGCACCCCCAGGGACACCTAGGGGACAGCCAGGGCACCCTAAAGACAGCCAGGGCACCCCCAGGGACACCTAGGGGACAGGCAGGGGCACCCCCAGGGACACCGAGGGGAAAGCCAGGGCACCCCCAGGGACACCTAGGGGACAGCTAGGGCCCCCCCAGGGACACCGAGGTCACCCCCAGGGACACCTAGGGCACCCCCAGAGACACCGAGGGCACAGCCAGGGCACCCTAGGGACAGCCAGGGCACCCCCAGGGACACCTAGGGGACAGCCAGGGCACCCCCAGGGACACCTAGAAGACAGCCAGGGCAACCCCAGGGACATTTAGGGGACAGCCAGGGCACCCCCAGGGACACCTAGGGGACAGGCAGGGCACCCCCAGGGACACCAAGTAGAGAGTCAGAGCACCCCCAGGGACACCTAGGGGACAGCCAGGGCACCCCAAGGGACACCTAGGTGACAGCCAGGGCACCCTAGGGACAGCCAGGGCACCCCCAGGGACCCCTAGGGCACAGCCAGGGCACCCTAGGGACAGCCAGGGCACCCCCAGGGACACCAAGGGGAAATCCAGAGCACCCCAGGGACAGCCAGGGCACCCCCAGGAACACCTAAGGAACACCCTGGGCACCCCCAGGGACACCAAGGGGACCCCCAGGGACACCTAGGGGACAGGCAGGGCACCCCCAGGGACACTGACGGGACAGCCAGGGCACCCCCAGATACCCCTAGGGGACAGCCAGGGCACTCCCAGGGACACTTTGGGCACCCACAGGGACACCTTGGGGACAGCCAGGGCACACCAGGGACACCCAGGGCACCCCCAGGGACACCTAGGGGACCTCAAGGGCACCCCCAGGGACACCCAGGGCACCCCCAGGGCCACCTAGGGGACAGCCAGGGCACCCCAGGGACAGCCAGGGCCCCCCCAGGGACACATAGGGGACAGCCAGGGCACCCCAGGCACACCCAGGGCTCCCCCAGGGACACCTAGGGGACAGCCAGGGCACCCCCAGGGACACCGAGGTCACCCCCAGGGAAACCTAGGGCACCCCCAGAGACACCGAGGGCACAGCCAGGGCACCCTAGGGACAGCCAGGGCACCCCCAGGGACACCTAGGGGACAGCCAGGGCACCCCCAGGGACACCTAGAAGACAGCCAGGGCAACCCCAGGGACATTTAGGGGACAGCCAGGGCACCCCCAGGGACACCTAGGGGACAGGCAGGGCACTCCAGAGACAGCCAGGGCACCCCCAGGGACACCTAGGGGACAGCCAGGGCACCCGAGGGACAGCCAGAGCACCCCCAGGGACACCAAGGGCACCCCCAGGGACACCTACGGGACAGCAAGGGCACCCCCAGGGACACCCTGGGCACCTCCAGGGACACGTAGGGGACAGCCAGGGCGCCCCAGGGACACCCTGGGCACCCCCAGGGACACCGAGGGGACAGCCAGGGCACCCCAGGGACACCTAGGGGACAGCCAGGGCATCCCCAGGGACACCCAGGGCACCCCTCAGGGACACCTAGGGGATAGCCAGGGCACCCTAGGGACAGCCAGGGCACCCCCAGGGACACCAAGGGCACAGACAGGGCACCCTAGGGACACCAAGGGGACAGGCAGGGCACCCCCAGGGACACCAAGGGTACAGACAGAACACCCTAGTGATACCAAGGGGACAGCCAGGGCACCCCCAGGGACACCTAGGGGACAGGCAGGGCACCCGCCGAGACCCCTAGGGGACAGCCAGGGCCCCCCCAGGGACACCCAGGGCAACCCCAGGGACACCTAGGGGACAGCCAGGGCGTCCCCAGGGAGACCCAGGGCAACCCCAGGGACACCTAGAGGACAGCCAGGGCACCCCAGGCACACCCACGGCAACCCCAAGGACACCTAGGGGACAGCCAGGGCACCCCGAGGGACACCAGGGCACCCCCAGGGACACCTAGGGGACAGCCAGGGCACCCCAGGGACAGCGAGGGCACCCCCAGGGACACCTAGGGGAAAGCCAGGGCCCCCCCAGGGACAGCCAGGGCACCCCCAGGGACACCCAGGGCACCCCCACGGACACCTAGGGGACAGCCAGGGCATCCCGAGGGACAGGGAGGGCACCCACAGGGACACCTAGGAGACAGCCAGGGCACGCCAGGGACACCCAGGCCACCCCCAGGGACACCGAGGGGACAGCCAGGGCACCCCCAGGGACACCTAGGGGACAGCCAAGGCACCCTAGGGACAGCCAGGGAACCCCCAGGGACACCGAGGGCACAGCCAGGGCACCTCCAGGGACACCGAGAGGACAGGCAGGGCACCCCCAGGGACACCTTGGCGACAGCCAGGGCACCCCAGGGACAGCCAGGGCACCCCCAGGGACACCTAGGGGACCTCCAGTGCACCCCCAGGGACACCCAGGGCACCCCCAGGGCCACCCAGGGGACAGCCAGGGCACCCCAGGGACAGCGAGGGGCACCCCCAGGGACACCCAGGGGCACCCCCAGGGACACCTAGGGGACAGCCAGGGCACCCCCAGGGACACCCAGGGCACCCCCAGGGACACCTAGGGGACAGCCAGGGCACCCCCAGGGACACCTAGGGGAGAGGCAGGGCACCCCCAGGGACACCTAGGGGACAGCCAGGGCACCCCAAGGGACACCTAGGTGACAGCCAGGGCACCCAAGGGACAGCCAGGGTACCCCCAGGGACCCCTAGGGCACAACCAGGGCACCCTAGGGACAGCCAGGGCACCGCCAGGGACACCAAGGGGACATCCAGAGCACCCCAGGGACAGCCAGGGCACCCCCAGGGACACCTAAGGAACACCCTGGGCACCCCCAGGGACACGAAGGGGACCCCCAGGGACACCTAGGGGACAGGCAGGGCACCCCCAGGGACACTGACGGGACAGCCAGGGCACCCCCAGAGACCCCTAGGGGACAGCCAGGGCACTCCCAGGGACACTTTGGGCACCCACAGGGACACCTTGGGGACAGCCAGGGCACCCCAGGGACAGCCAGGGCACCGCCAGGGACACCTAGGGGACCTCCAGGGCACCCCCAGGGGACACCCAGGGCACCCCCAGGGACACCTAGGGGACAGCCAGGGCACCCCCAGGGACACCCAGGGCACCCCCAGGGACACCTAGGGGACAGCCAGGGTACCTCCAGGGACACCTAGGGGAGAGGCAGGGCACCCCCAGGGACACCTAGGGGACAGCCAGGGCACCCCAGGGGGACACCTAGGTGACAGCCAGGGCACCCTAGGGACAGCCAGGGCACCCCCAGGGACCGCTAGGGCACAGCCAGGGCACCCTAGGGACAGCCAGGGCACCCCCAGGGACACCAAGGGCACAGCCAGAGCACCCCAGGGACAGCCAGGGCACCCCCAGGGACACCTAAGGAACACCCTGGGCACCACCAGGGACACCAAGGGGACCCCCAGGGACACCTAGGGGACAGGCAGGGCACCCCCAGGGACACTGACGGGACAGCCAGGGCACCCCCAGATACCCCTAGGGGACAGAAAGGGCACTCCCAGGGACACTTTGGGCACCCACAGGGACACCTTGGGGACAGCCAGGGCACACCAGGAACACCCAGGGCACCCCCAGGGACACCTAGGGGACCTCTAGGGCACCCCCAGGGACACCAAGGGCACCCCCAGGGCCACCTAGGGGACAGCCAGGGCACCCCAGGGACAGCCAGGGCCCCCCCCAGGGACACATAGGAGACAGCCAGGGCACCCCAGGCACACCCAGGGCTCCCCCAGGGACACCTAGGGGACAGCCAGGGCACCCCCAGGAACACCGAAGTCACCCCCAGGGACACCTAGGGCACCCCCAGAGACACCGAGAGCACAGCCAGGGCACCCTAGGGACAGCCAGGGCACCCCCAGGGACACCTAGGGGACAGCCAGGGCACCCCCAGGGACACCTAGAAGACAGCCAGGGCAACCCCAGGGACACCTAGGGGACAGCCAGGGCACCCCCACGGACACCTAGGGGACAGCCAGGGCACCCGAGGGACAGCCAGAGCACCCCCAGGGACACCAAGGGCACAGCCAGGGCACCCTAGGGACAGCCAGGGCAACGCCAGGGACACCTAGGGGACAGCCAGGGCATCCCCAGGGACACCTAGGGGACAGGCAGGGCACCCCCAGGGACACCTAGGGGACAGCCAGGGCCCCCCCAGGGACAACTAGGGGACAGCCAGGACACTCCAGGGACACCCAGGGCACCCCCAGGGACACCTAGGGGACAGCCAGGGCACCCTAAAGACAGCCAGGGCACCCCCAGGGACACCTAGGGGACAGGCAGGGCACCCCCAGGGACACCGAGGGGAAAGCCAGGGCACCCCCAGGGACACCTAGGGGACAGCTAGGGCCCCCCCAGGGACACCGAGGTCACCCCCAGGGACACCTAGGGCACCCCCAGAGACACCGAGGGCACAGCCAGGGCACCCTAGGGACAGCCAGGGCACCCCCAGGGACACCTAGGGGACAGCCAGGGCACCCCCAGGGACACCTAGAAGACAGCCAGGGCAACCCCAGGGACATTTAGGGGACAGCCAGGGCACCCCCAGGGACACCTAGGGGACAGGCAGGGCACTCCAGAGACAGCCAGGGCACCCCCAGGGACACCTAGGGGACAGCCAGGGCACCCGAGGGACAGCCAGAGCACCCCCAGGGACACCAAGGGCACAGCCAGGGCACCCTAGGGACAGCCAGGGCAACGCCAGGGACACCTAGGGGACAGCCAGGGCATCCCCAGGGACACCTAGGGGACAGGCAGGGCACCCCCAGGGAAACCTAGGGGACAGCCAGGGCCCCCCCAGGACAACTAGGGGACAGCCAGGGCACTCCAGGGACAGCCAGGGCCCCCCCAGGGACAACGAGGGGACAGCCAGGGCACTCCAGGGACACCCAGGGCACCCCCCAGGGACACCTAGGGGACAGCCAGGGCACCCTAAAGACAGCCAGGGCACCCCCAGGGACACCTAGGGGACAGGCAGGGCACCCCCAGGGACACCGAGGGGAAAGCCAGGGCACCCCCAGGGACACCTAGGGGGAAGGCAGGACACCCCCAGGGACACCAAGGGGACAGCCAGGGCACCCCCAGGGGACACCTAGGGGACAGGCAGGGCACCCCCGGGGACACCGAGGGGAAAGCCAGGGCACCCCCAGGGACACCTAGGGGAAGGCAGGACACCCCCAGGGACACCTAGGGGACAGCCAGGGCACTCCAGGGACACCCAGGGCACCCCCAGTGACACCTAGGGGACAGGCCGAGCACCCGCAGGGACACCTAGGGGACAGGCAGGGCACCCCCAGGGACACTGACGGGACACCAGGGCACCCCCAGAGACCCCTAGGGGACAGCCAGGGCACTCCCAGGGACACTCTGGGCACCCACAGAGACACCTTGAAGACAGCCAGGGCACCTCAGGGACACCCAGGGCACCCCCAGGGACACCCAGGGCACCCCCAGGGACACCTAGGGGACCTCAAGGGCACCCCCAGGGACACCCAGGGCACCCCCAGGGCCACCTAGGGGACAGCCAGGGCACCCCAGGGGACAGCCAGGGCCCCCCCAGGGACACATAGGGGACAGCCAGGGCACCCCAGGCACACCCAGGGCTCCCCCAGGGACACCTAGGGGACAGCCAGGGCACCCCCAGGGACACCGAGGTCACCCCCAGGGACACCTAGGGCACCCCCAGAGACACCGAGGGCACAGCCAGGGCACCCTAGGGACAGCCAGGGCACCCCCAGGGACACCTAGGGGACAGCCAGGGCACCCCCAGGGACACCTAGAAGACAGCCAGGGCAACCCCAGGGACATTTAGGGGGACAGCCAGGGCACCCCCAGGGACACCTAGGGGACAGGCAGGGCACTCCAGAGACAGCCAGGGCACCCCCAGGGACACCTAGGGGACAGCCAGGGCACCCGAGGGACAGCCAGAGCACCCCCAGGGACACCAAGGGCACCCCCAGGGACACCTACGGGACAGCAAGGGCACCCCCAGGGACACCCTGGGCACCTCCAGGGACACGTAGGGGACAGCCAGGGCGCCCCAGGGACACCCTGGGCACCCCCAGGGACACCGAGGGGACAGCCAGGGCACCCCAGGGACACCTAGGGGACAGCCAGGGCATCCCCAGGGACACCCAGGGCACCCCTCAGGGACACCTAGGGGATAGCCAGGGCACCCTAGGGACAGCCAGGGCACCCCCAGGGACACCAAGGGCACAGACAGGGCACCCTAGGGACACCAAGGGGACAGGCAGGGCACCCCCCAGGGACACCAAGGGTACAGACAGAACACCCTAGTGATACCAAGGGGACAGCCAGGGCACCCCCAGGGACACCTAGGGAACAGGCAGGGCACCCGCCGAGACCCCTAGGGGGACAGCCAGGGCCCCCCCAGGGACACCCAGGGCAACCCCAGGGACACCTAGGGGACAGCCAGGGGCGTCCCCAGGGAGACCCAGGGCAACCCCAGGGACAACCTAGAGGACAGCCAGGGCACCCCAGGCACACCCACGGCAACCCCAAGGACACCTAGGGGACAGCCAGGGCACCCCGAGGGACACCAGGGCACCCCCAGGGGACACCTAGGGGACAGCCAGGGCACCCCAGCGACAGCGAGGGCACCCCCAGGGACACCTAGGGGAAAGCCAGGGCCCCCCCAGGGACAGCCAGGGCACCCCCAGGGACACCCAGGGCACCCCCACGGACACCTAGGGGGACAGCCAGGGCATCCCGAGGGACAGGGAGGGCACCCACAGGGACACCTAGGAGACAGCCAGGGCACGCCAGGGACACCCAGGCCACCCCCAGGGACACCGAGGGGACAGCCAGGGCACCCCCAGGGACACCTAGGGGACAGCCAAGGCACCCTAGGGGACAGCCAGGGAACCCCCAGGGACACCGAGGGCACAGCCAGGGCACCTCCAGGGACACCGAGAGGACAGGCAGGGCACCCCCCAGGGACACCTTGGCGACAGCCAGGGCACCCCAGGGACAGCCAGGGCACCCCCCAGGGACACCTAGGGGACCTCCAGTGCACCCCCAGGGGACACCCAGGGCACCCCCAGGGCCACCCAGGGGACAGCCAGGGCACCCCAGGGACAGCGAGGGCACCCCCAGGGACACCCAGGGCACCCCCCAGGGACACCTAGGGGACAGCCAGGGCACCCCCAGGGACACCCAGGGCACCCCCAGGGGACACCTAGGGGACAGCCAGGGCACCCCCAGGGACACCTAGGGGAGAGGCAGGGCACCCCCAGGGACACCTAGGGGACAGCCAGGGCACCCCAAGGGACACCTAGGTGACAGCCAGGGCACCCAAGGGACAGCCAGGGTACCCCCAGGGACCCCTAGGGCACAACCAGGGCACCCTAGGGACAGCCAGGGCACCGCCAGGGACACCAAGGGGACATCCAGAGCACCCCAGGGACAGCCAGGGCACCCCCAGGGACACCTAAGGAACACCCTGGGCACCCCCAGGGACACGAAGGGGACCCCCAGGGACACCTAGGGGACAGGCAGGGCACCCCCAGGGACACTGACGGGACAGCCAGGGCACCCCCAGAGACCCCTAGGGGACAGCCAGGGCACTCCCAGGGACACTTTGGGCACCCACAGGGACACCTTGGGGACAGCCAGGGCACCCCAGGGACAGCCAGGGCACCGCCAGGGACACCTAGGGGACCTCCAGGGCACCCCCAGGGACACCCAGGGCACCCCCAGGGACACCTAGGGGACAGCCAGGGCACCCCCAGGGACACCCAGGGCACCCCCAGGGACACCTAGGGGACAGCCAGGGTACCTCCAGGGACACCTAGGGGAGAGGCAGGGCACCCCCAGGGACACCTAGGGGACAGCCAGGGCACCCCAAGGGACACCTAGGTGACAGCCAGGGCACCCTAGGGACAGCCAGGGCACCCCCAGGGACCGCTAGGGCACAGCCAGGGCACCCTAGGGACAGCCAGGGCACCCCCAGGGACACCAAGGGCACAGCCAGAGCACCCCAGGGACAGCCAGGGCACCCCCAGGGGACACCTAAGGAACACCCTGGGCACCCCCAGGGACACCAAGGGGACCCCCAGGGACACCTAAGGGACAGGCAGGGCACCCCCAGGGACACTGACGGGACAGCCAGGGCACCCCCAGATACCCCTAGGGGACAGAAA